>NC_083473.1:3108471-3135971 GCF_030014155.1 Tachysurus vachellii | reverse complement strand
ACACCTCTAAGAGTTACCACTCTCCTGAGGGTCGCCACATTTTTAAGAGTAACCACACCTCTAAGAGTTACCACTCTCCTGAGAGTAACCACACCTCTAAGAGTTACCACTCTCCTTAGGGTTACCACAGCACTTTAATGAGGGTCACTACTCCTGTAAGAGTTACCACTCTCCTTAGGGTTACCACAGCACTTTAATGAGGGTCACTACACCTCTAAGAGTTACCACTCTCCTTAGGGTTACCACAGCACTTTAATGAGGGTCACTACACCTCTAAGAGTTACCACTCTCCTGAGGGTCACCACATTTTTAAGAGTAACCACACCTCTAAGAGTTACCACTCTCCTGAGAGTAACCACACCTCTAAGAGTTACCACTCTCCTTAGGGTTACCACAGCACTTTAATGAGGGTCACTACACCTGTAAGAGTTACCACTCTCCTTAGGGTTACCACAGCACTTTAATGAGGGTCACTACACCTGTAAGAGTTACCACTCTTCTTAGGGTTACCACAGCACTTTAATGAGGGTCACTACACCTCTAAGAGTTACCACTCTCCTGAGGGTCACCACATTTTTAAGAGTAACCACACCTCTAAGAGTTACCACTCTCCTGAGAGTAACCACACCTCTAAGAGTTACCACTCTCCTGAGAGTAACCACACCTCTAAGAGTTACCACTCTCCTTAGGGTTACCACAGCACTGTAATGAGGGTCACTACACTCTAAGAGTTACTAATCTCCTGAGGGTCACCACACCTCAAAGAGTAACCACACCTCTGAGGGTTACCATTCTCCTGAGGGTCGCCACACCTCAAAGAGTAACCACACCCCTGAGGGTCACCACACCTCAAAGAGTAACCACACGTCTGAGGGTCACCACACCTCTAAGAGTTACCATTCTCCTTAGAGTTACAACAGCACTTTAATGAGGGCCACCACACCTCTAAGAGTTACCACACCTCTAAGAGTTACCACACCTCTAAGAGTTACCACACTTCTAAGAGTTACCACTCTCCTGATGTACTCCACACCCTTAAAAGTGACCACTCTTCTGAGAGTCCATACTACCTCTGAGGGTCATACCTCTGAAATTGACCATTCTCCTGAGGGTCATCAAACCCACGAGTGTCATTATGCCCCTCTGGCTGCAAGACAAGCTCAAATCATCACCCCTACACCACCGTTCCTGATAGTTGATACGAGTTGATTGAAGTTATATTGTTGTGTCTGGTTTTCATCAGACGTCTCCAACTTTTCAGTCCACAAGATATCGTTCCAGAACTTTTCTTGTTTGCAAACCTATAATCTGGTAAAGAGTGGTAATATATAATCTGCACTGTCATGAACAAACCCTGGGAAGAAAGTCTTTGAAGCGCTGTATTTATAAAGCCTTTCTCATTGTAGAGTAGCACATTTCGAATTGTTTGGATGGCTTTGAAACCCTTCCTAAATTGATGTACAGTAACAGATGTTTGTGCGAGGTCATGGCTGATGATCTTTCTAATTTGTGTCTTGATGTGTGTGTCTTGATGTAGACACCTGAGTGCTCCAGAACAGCAAACTGACAAGGTCTCCAAGGTCTCCTATTCACACTTCTTGGACGTTTCATTAATAACACCTGGCTGCTAATTACTTTAAACTTATGATTGTGGAAATAGGAAGTGTATACTTACATTTACGTTTAGTTTTTAGGAAACGTGACTACAGTGTGTTGTAGATTTTGCTGGTTTTTGTGTTGGACATCTGGCTCTGAAACACACACACACGGAGTTACAGACTACAGAACTAACAGGGATTTAAACGATGGTGTGTGTGTGATGGATGAGAGTGTTCAGCTGTTTTGTGGTTGTAAATGAGCGCTGAATTGGCAGCCTGTACGAAACTGTCCCCAATTAGCTCTAATGATACACAGCGTCCGTTCCAGCTGCTGCTTAACAAAGCTGCCATTTAGCGACGTGCACGAACGCAGCACAGATTAGCCGCTAAAGCCCGCACTAAAACCGATATGGTACGATGGAAAGGGAGGAGCTTGTTTTCCAATCTGTAGAAGGTAAAAATCATCACAGTCATCTAATGAGAGACAGAATGGTTCTGGTCGGAGATTAACGAGGCCTAATGAGCTGAATCATGTGCTGAGTTGAGAATCAAATCTTTGATGAGTTGTTTTGGATAGTGGAGAAGTGAGAATCTGTTATGGTGCTGCTTCCTAACCTGGAACCTTTTCATCACTAAAGCAGGACAGGAAAATATTCTGGAAGGCAGAAATACAGTTTGAGTTCTGTGTGAGAATTATTTTTACAACATGAATGATCAGACTCTCACTTTTGATTCTATAATAGTTTGGCTCTTAACAACTTAACAATAGTCTCGGACAACTTGTCAAATTCGAGTCTTACTCGGTTTCCTGAACGCCGGCACCAGACCGAGACCACACAATGAACATTTATTTACTTTGCAAATCAGGAGTGAAACCAGTCGTGTTGGAGACCAGGACTAAACTCTAAACTCTGCTCCGCACAGCAGGTATACATGATACTCAGATTTGGTCTTGGTTTGTTCAGCTCGCTCACACCGTCACATCTCACTGCCAGGCACAAATGCTTTGCAGGACTAAATAAATTGAGCATGAAGAACGCAGATCAATCCCGCTCAAACTATTTAATCAATAGACGATCAGAAAAACTGGATTAGCGAATCTCGGCTCCTGGAGGCCGGTTCCTAAGGGAGAGAGCCACATCCCTTGCCTCAGCACTTCCTCCTAATTGTGCACCAAACAAATGGTGGTGCATTGATTTGGCTGTGAGCATGGATTCTGTAGACCGAGTGGTGCCTGGCCATTAGCACCTCACAGTGCACTCTGGGTATTGGAGGAATCCTTCTGTGTGTGTGTGTGTTATGATGGCACCTCATGATGGAGAGTGACCAAGAGCAATAAAATACGTCACATTAAATTACTTATTTATATGTATTTGTTTGCTAGTGTGTTTATCCAAAGATGTCCATCTTTGAACTTCCATGTAATAATCTTCTGATTATATTATAGTCTCCTCCCCCTCTTCCTCTTCCTCCTCTTACATTTACATTTACAGCATTTGGCAGACGCCCTTATCCAGAGCGACGTACATAAGTGCACTTCCTCCACCTCCTCTTCTTCTCCTTCTTCTACATCCTTCTTCTTTTCCTCTGTGTAGCTGTTTACGTCTCAGGGACAGACAGAACCTGAAAGAGAGAGAAAGAGAGAGAGAGAGAGAGAGAGAGAGAGAGAGAGAGAGAGAGAGAGAGAAAGCGAGGCAGGTGGGTGCTGTGGAATTGATCAGTACCATGCCTGTCTGACCTTCTCATAAATCTCTCATCTCAAATCCTCTTTCCAATCCTTTTCCTCTGAGACCTTTCGGCACCCTGTAAACCCCCCTTTGTCTCCTCAGCACCTTTTACTTTCTCCTTTTCTGGCAACCTTCCTGACCTCTGACCCACTCACCTCTAATCACGTGCATGCTTCCCTTTCACTTCCTCTGTTTTCCAGCTTCTGTATCTTTGTCCTGAATATTTCTCCTGACCCGCATTCTCATCTGCTTCCATCCCTTTCCCTTCCTTCTATTACCCCGTGCCCCTCTCTTCTATTTTCCCATTACTCTTGACATTTAGCTCGCTCACTAGTTCACTAGTTCGGCTCCCAGCAGCCGGTATTTAAGGCCCTGCTATCTCACCAGGAGAAACACAGCACACAAAAAAGAGCAGTAGACAGATAGACGGAGACATGGTGCATTGGTTCTGCTCTCCCGCTGGGGAAACACAGAGTGTGTAATTAAGTTTCAGTTCTGCAGGCTGTGCTTATACAGAACACACTATAGCCGTATTATAGCTATTATAATCTCCACATCTACCACGGTGAAGGGCTTAGTCTGATGGGATAATAATGAAGTAATGACAGATTGGAGCAAACTGTTGTTGAGAGTATTCTTTGTACCTGACAGAGTTTGTGTGTGTGTGGACAGCGTGAGACGTTCTTGTCTGGGAAACTTTGCAAGATGAGTCTTTTCTCCTTAGCAATAGGAATAGTTCAGCTAAACATTTCATTTATACCCATTTAGCTTTAATCCGAGTGTAGATGTGGTTGGTGTCTGAAAATGTGTCTGTATGCAAGAAAAGTCTGAGGTGTGGACTGATGCAAAATTTCTACTATAGAGAAGTGGGTTGTGTTTATTTTCAAGTCCAACTGCGACCTGGTCCCAAAGGAATTCTTAGCATTCACACTTGCTTCTGAAGGAATTCTGACCACTATTTAAACATTATTCCTGACCACTTTCAAAGGAATTCTGACCACTATGTGCCCATTTCACACAGAATCTGTCCATTATTGCTCATTTCGGAGGAATTAGGACCAAAGCCACCCACCCACTCCCAAAGGAACTCTCCTCACTCAGAATTCTGACCAGTCCAACCCACTACTACAGTTCATCATCTTGTTTGTACCTGCCTGCGTTTGTTTAACATACTTATCTGGTTATGTTTTTCATCACCTTGATCAAGATTACTGTAGAGAAACTAACAAACAGTGAATTCTTTGGTTCAGTAAAACCTTTACTACAGTATGGAGTTACTCACTATGTCATTCTACTGTAGTCCAAACCATCTAAAAGAAGTTTATTCCACCAAACAGACACCAAAATAGAGACGACATTTGATGTATACCTTCCTTGAACCCTTAGGGTTTTCTTACACCTGGTCACTTCATGCGTTTTCTGTGACCCGATAGCTGTCCGATGGTAAAAAGACCAGGTCTAAATGCCCTCCGAAACGTTTTGGAGACTGATATAAATCCGATGGTACAAACCACTTCAGGAGGTGGTCTGGGACGCGTTTCAGATGAGACTGGACAGATGTAAATGAATGTGTTTGTTCAAGCCACATACGTCAGCGCTATACTCCTCCCAAAACGGAAGTACGTCACTCGCAGGTGATCTTTCACCCAGGCGTCTCATCGGGTCTTAAAACGCGCTGCTGCCGCCAGCGAAAATGCAGCAAACAGTAAATGCTGTCGAGTAAATGCTGTTTTTTCGTCTTCTTTTTGATTGCGTTCTGAAAACCGCACACACCAAAGCGTGTTCCATTTCAATTACCCCGGAAATGAGGTCAAATATATTAGCATTTTGGGTGGGAGTAGAAAGATCGGATCGATATCCGATTCGCCGAGACGCATTTATGTGGCCTAATGTAAATGGAACAGTTTTAACAAATCGGATCAGAGAAAACACATGAAGTGACCAGGTGTAAAAAGGCCCTCAGAGATGGTGGGACCAGAGGGACCAGAGTGCTTATAAGCACTAGATACTTAATAAAATATTAAGATTCATGACAACAAAATGTCTACAACTGTATAGATGAGAATTGTAATTTGTCTTTACACACTCACGAGGTGAGTAACCTTATGTCTGTTTGGCTTTGCTTTTACCGCATACCTAACATCAGCAGTTTCACACGGCCGGCAATTTTTGTGTCAGCATGAAAAACGGTGCTACCTTTTACAATCACCTTTTAAAGTGCATTAGATAAGTTATATTAGTTGAGCTATGCAGGTGAATCTGCTAGAATTGCGAGGGCACCCATATTTCAAATCCAATTATTTGTCTTATAATAGCCTATCCAGTGCACTTTCAAATTATTTGCTCAGTAAAAGGCCTGTCAAGAACCCCTTCTGTTCCTGACAGGCACTTCAATTATCCAGGGATGAGGTGAAGGAAAAAACTCATATCCTCTTCTGATGAATATTTTTCCTATAATATTCAAAGACTCTGAGTGTTGCACAGCAATAGTAAGGATTGTCCTGAGGGACCAAAACCCCGGCAAAGACTAATCCCGATTCAGGACCTGAGGAATAGAAGTGTTTAACTTAGAGCTTAGAGATTAGAGAGAAGATGATTCCAATATCAACTGCAACAAGATGCTCAAATTAAATCCATCTATTCATCGCTGTCACTGTCTCAGTGGAGCGAGGCCATGCCAACTCGCGCAGGGCGGCCAAACTGGCTCTAAATTCAATAACACGGATGGAAACCGCGTGACTCAACATGGCTAAGAAAGACAGGAGAACTCCTGCTCTTCACACTCACGCACAATATGGCGTATTATTCATACGGGAACAGACGGAACAAGGCGTAGCTGGGGTTGAACCTAAATTCCACATAAGCACCTCTGTGTTTTTTCCTTTAGAATCCACCAAGTGGAAACACTCTGTGCTTTGTATATCCCACAAAAAGGTCAGCGGTCAAGTCGAGGCACGATTGCGGCAGGATCAGGGAAACAGTTCAGCATTAAATTTGGACTTGCAGCTCAAAATGTTCTCGATCCTCATGCACTCTAAAAATATCTGGGTTACATTTGGGTAAATTTGGAAAGCCAGTTTCGGCTCCCATATGGACTAACCCAGTATGGGTTGTTTTAGCCCAGTAAGGTCGAGTTAGGGTGTTGATCCAGCATGCTGCCAACTTGTGGGTAAAAATGACTACATTGCTGTGCCTCCATGTTGTTATAGTTACAGTGTGCACGTTATTGTTAGCTTTGTTTCATATTAGCACAAACCCGCGGAACTTTTTCTTTACATCAACACTTTTTTTTTAATAAATATATAACTATCTCTCTTTGTACAGCATGAAATCCTGAGCGAATACGAGCGCTAACTGATCATTTAATAACATTAGATCCTATTTAACCTGCTAGACGTAACAAACGCACATTTTGAGCGATGTAGCTTAGGGAGGTTAATGTTAACTGTAAATATAATTATGTAACAAGCACACATTCTACAAACCCATATTTTCAGCACAGATAAGCAAATGTTTCTCATTTTATATTTGAGTGCAGATACAAAAAAAAAGCCAGGCTTGAGCCGTACTCATAACAACTGCCATGAGACAAGTGCTCAAAACCCCTTTCACTGTTTTAAATCTGGTTGCTAGTGGCATCTTGTATTTGCTCTCATGTTCACAGAAGAGCCCTTGAAGCTGTGTCTCCCCTCATCTCAGTAATGGATCAGCGGAGAACCCTCAGGGTCTCCTGTCTCACACTACACTGACACAAAAGCAAAGGGTTTGATAAATAAGCTCATGTAATACATATTAGCATAAGTGAAAAATCTTCCTTTAAATGTCAAGCCGAGATGTATTTAGTGCCTCACGATATTTCTTTTTCTTTGAGGCCTTCAAGCTAACGTAGATAACAAATAACAGAAGTGTGTCTTATCCAAAATCCTTTCAATAAATCTCTGCCTTACACCGATACACAGTGTCCTGTAGACACACAGTGGAACTGAAGACACAGTTATGCTTTAGGGAAGAAAGTGACTCTTATAGAACCGTTATAGAACTATTAAAGGTGGGGTCTCTGATGTTTGAGAAATGCTTCAGAAAACTGCGTTGGGCCGCCAAACATAACAAAAACAAAACTAACGTGTAGCCGATGAACAGAAAGGGTCGTGTCTTGTCAATATGGGCGGAGAGAGTGTTCAGTGCGCATGTGTGACATTAGCAGAAAGCGGTTTTAACGTTGACATGGAGGATAAAAACAAAGAAAGAAAGAGAAGAAAGACTTACGATAAGGTAAGAAGTAGGACGTGTTAATATAGGATCAGCTTTCCAGCGCTGGAGAGAACTGAAGGAGCAGGAAGTTGGTCACATATTCACAGATTGTAGTTTCCTGAGTCAATAACTCCTGAGCTAAACGCTGTTACTACACAAATAACACCTCTTTTCTATCGTAGTAATGTAGAGACGCAGCTACAACCGTGTTTTGTGTAGTAACAGCGTTTAGCTCAGGAGTTATTGACTCGGGAAACTCCAATCTGTGAATATGTGACCAACTTTACTTAAGACGCCGAGGCGCTTTTCTCCTTCTCGATAGGTGAGTAACGTTGGTTTTGCTTTGTTACACAGAACTAATATATGTCTTTGTCCTTTACATGATTATGCTTGTGTCATTTTTGCTTGTTTGTTTATCTGCAATCGTATTGTTCTTCCCTTCAGCTATGATAGACACATTTCTTTCCATTAGTTGCCTGGGTTACGTATGTATGTGTGGGCGGAGCTATCAATACAGGGGTGGGACCCATTTGGGTTAGGGGCGTGTTTGTTTTGGTGATTTCAAATGTCAACATTGTCTTTCAAATAACAGAGACCCCACCTTTAAGTATTTGAAAAAATATTAGGAACCATCCAAATAGTCCAGGCGCATTGGAACTATCTGAAGAACCCCTTTGGAACTGTTTATGACTTTAACCTATATGATTTACTCAGTTCACAGTGGAGCCTTCTTATTTATTTATTTAATTAATTTATTTATTTGATTTGAGTTATATGCCCAATTATAATATTATATCTGTTGCTGTGGTTTAATATCTTATGTCTGGATATAAAGATTCTCTACGTTATATTTCTGGAACATTAGTGAAAAACTGAGCTCTGTGCTGAGTAAGAAAAGTGTGCGTGTGGTGTTTGTGTGTGTGTGTGTGTGTGTGTGTGTGTGTGGTGTGACCGTGTCATTCAGCGGGCAGTCAGGTAAGTGAGCGCCATGGGCTTGTACTGACACTGTGTGTGTGCAGCTTGACATGATGGTCACCCCCAGCAACCATGCTGCTGTCCAAGCTAGAGAGAGATGAGTGTGTTTACTTACGCCTGCAGGACAACACACTTTATATCATACACCTGCACACACACACACTCACACCTGCTTGCAGAGTTATAGCTGGCTTGGATCATATTCCTCTTCCTTCCCTTCTGTCTGTCTTTTTAAAGGTATGTTCATGGCATGTGCACAGGTGTGTGTGTGTGTGTGTGTGCACATACACCCCACAAAGCTGCCTAATACTTTTTTAAATGAGTAACACACACACACACACACACACACACACACACACACACACACACACATCCTTCCATAGCCAGCAGACTGTAACATATCCAGAGGCCATTCTGTGCTCACAGAGTGTTTAGCTCCACTGTCGGTCCCCATTAGCTTTCCTCCAGCCTCTTCTCAGTAGCTTCCCTCTGAATTCACTCTGCACAATACCCCTCATTAACCATATCAGGGAGAGGCGCTCCGAATATCTGCACAGACAGATGGGCGTGTAACAGCCAGGTGAATTTCCCCAGCATGTGCACAGAAGAGGAAAAGCACATGGGTGTATTATTAGACGTGCACCAGGGACAGTGTATTTTTACAGACAGAATAAATGAATAAATAAATAAGCAGGATTCATTTTAATAAATATATAGATTGATGTTAAATAGCTACCTCATGACGCACAGCTGATGTTACACACAGCAGAAGCATCTGCATTGTCTGGTGAATGTCGTGGCTGTTTTGCACCCACTTCCTGGATGTGACGGATGGATGTTACTATTCGAGTCCACTGTGTAGTTGTTATTAATGTTGTACTTTAGCTCCCGCTAGCTTTTACTGACTGAGTCCATGTGCTCATTTGTGTTCCTGGTGGCAGTGCAGTTAGAGCTGACTTTCTGGGTCTTGCTGCTATTTGAGTCACTCTTGAAGTTCATGGGTCACTACTTCGTTTGACTCAACTTCCTGTTTGATGTTTATGTTGGAGGTCGCTTCCTGGTTGTGTGTGTGGCACTAGTGTAATGTTAGCTTTCTGAATGGCAGTATGGCTGGTAGTTACTTCCTGTTAAAAGTAACTTCCTGTGTAGCATTACTGTTTATAGTAACTTCCTGTCTGGCATTACTGTTTATAGTAACCTCCTGGTTAGCATTACTGTTTATAGTAACTTCCTGGTTAGCATTACTGTTGACAGTAACTTCCTGTATAGCATTACTGTTTATAGTAACGTCCTGGTTAGCATTACTGTTTATAGTAACTTCCTGGTTAGCATTACTGTTGACAGTAACTTCCTGTATAGCATTACTGTTTATAGTAACTTCCTGGTTAGCATTACTGTTTATAGTAACTTCCTGGTTAGCATTACTGTTGACAGTAACTTCCTGTATAGCATTACTGTTTATAGTAACTTCCTGGTTAGCATTACTGTTTATAGTAACTTCCTGGTTAGCATTACTGTTGACAGTAACTTCCTGTATAGCATTACTGTTTATAGTAACCTCCTGGTTAGCATTACTGTTGACAGTAACTTCCTGTTTAGCATTACTGTTGACAGTAACTTCCTGGTTGATGTATCTTTGTCTTTATTGATAAATGTGTTATTTATTGATGTTAGTTTTAACTTACGTTTTATATTTAGTCAACTTCCTGGTTGATGCTACCATCAGAGGGGCTTTTTACACCTGGTCACTTCATGCGTTTTCTGTGACCCAATAGCTGTCCGATGGTAAAAAGACCAGGTCTAAATGCCCTCCGAAACGTTTTGGAGACGGATATAAATCCGATGGTACAAACCACTTCAGGATGTGGTCTGGGATGCGTTTCAGATGAAACTGGACAGATGTAAATGAATGTGTTTGTTCAAGCCACATACGTCAGCGCTATACTCCTCCCAAACGGAAGTACGTCACTCGCAGGTGATCTTTCACCCAGGCGTCTCGTCGGGTTTTAAAATGCGCTGCTGCTGCCAGCAAAAATGCAGCAAGCGGTAGCATATTTGTAGCATAAACGTCGTAACGAGTTTTTTCTTCTTCTTATTGATTGCTTTCTGAAAACCGCATACACCAAAGTGTGTTCCGTCTCAAATACCCTGGAAATGAGGTCAAATATATTTGCATATTGGGCGGGAGTAGAAAGATCGGATCGATATCCGATTCGCCGAGACGCATTTATGTGGTCTAATGTAAATGGAACAGTTTTAACAAATCAGAGAGCTATCGGATCAGAGACAACACATGAAGTGACCGGGTGTAAAAAGGCCCAGAGAAAACACGTGAAGTGACCAGGTGTAAAAAGGCCCAGAGACTACTGTACAACTGATAACGTTCTGGATGGTGTTTCTGATGGAGTTGGCTTTTTATTTGACATTTATACTATAACTACTTAGTATCTGTTGCTGCTGGAGTCAACAGTTGACTTCCTTCCTCCAGACTGGTTTGTGATAATGTTGTATTCCTCTTCCTACTGGTTGTGGTATTATTGTGGTATTCATTATACATGGTCTCAGTGTAGATCTTTCCCTGGTTGGTCCTACTGGTTTGAGATGTTGTAGATGACCTTGTCACCAGAGTTAGTGTTGGAATGAACTTTTTATCCTCGTTACTGTTGGAGTCAACTTTCTGTATGCTGTTACTGAGTAAATAGTTTGTCTGGCTGCTGTTAATGTGACTGGTGACTTTTAGTTTCTCCTTTTTGATTTTTTAACTTCCCAGTTGATGTTCAAGCTTCCTGGATGTGTCGAATGTTGGAGACCGTGCCGTTGGTGCAGATTCTAAAAAAAAACCCTTCGTCTCCTATCTGTGCATATTTAAAAGACGATATTGTCAACATGTCATCTTTCTTTTTCAGCTTCTTCAGCATTTTTCTGTCTTTAGAAATAGATCACTTCCAGTCTTGCCACGCTTGTGTATTTCTTATTTGCTCATCTCTTAGCAACAGAAAACCTAAATATAACCACATGGCACGGTCTCATCTGAGGGAGCTGTACCAGGTATGTAGGAAAGTGTGTGTGTGTGTGTGTGTTGGATTGTACACGGATTATAGAGTATGTCTTTGGATTGAAATGCTTTAAAGCTACATTCCAGCTTAAGGCTTTGCTGTGTTTTATAATATTGTGTCGACCGAGTCACCTGTATGTTTAAGGATAGTGATATTAGGAAATTATTTATCTTCATGATTATTTGAATTATAGACTGAAGACTGACCTTTAAGAGCCTGCATCTATTTAGACTGCCACTTGAGTAAATGGTATATGTTAATACAAAAATAAAAAAACGCTTCTCCTGTGCAAGAAAGGACTGTGAAAGAGGATTGTGTGTGTGTGTGTGTGTGTGTGTGTGTGTAACATGTCCTGCAGTGAGTTGTAGTCTGCTGGGGCAGGCTGTCATTTCTATGTCATTGCCGGAGGCCCTGAGGGACTTGATTTCCCAGCAGGCACCACTCTGGAGATAGGACTCGTGTGACAGATCAGCCTGCAGGATTCAATGTAACAGAGAGACATGAGCTCACTGTGTGTGTGTGTGTGTGTGTGTGTGTGTGTGTGTGTGTGTGTGTGTGTGTTAGCACTTTGATAAACACCCTCAGCATTGCTTGCAACTGATGAGTGTAAGTGAAGGTGAAAACTCTGGCAAATCTTAATCACATCTTGCTTTCTGCATCTGATCTCCTTTTTGTTCTCTCTCTCTCTCTCTCTCTCTCTCTCAGACATATCGGTGAACGGTAAAGCGTGCGATTGTGACTCGGTTGCCGATTGTAAGGTGGGAGACGCCGTGCCATTGCAAGTCAAGCTGACCAATTGCAGCAAGAGCGCCGTGGGGCCGTTCTCTCTCACGGTGGTGCCGTTTCAGGACTATCAGAACGGCGTGCACAACTATGAGCTGCAGGAAACCGTCACCTTCATCGGATCCAACTCCTTCTACATTGATTCGGTACAAACACACACACAAACACAGTTAGATGGAAAGCATCAATCATGGCAGAGTATACAGTTAAAGGAAAAATAATCATAATATATTCATAATGTTATGAATATACGATAAGCTAGTTTACTATATGCTAGAAGTGATGTCATAAACGTTCACTGCTATATACAGTAACGCTGGGTGGCCTGTTGTATTACATACACAGATACATACCACGTCTGATTTAAAAAATTCTGGGTCCAAACAAGAATTAATTTATAAAAATAAATGTTACCGTAGGAGTCCGCTAATCCTGTGATTGAAAACTTAGCCAAGAACTTTGAACCACTCAAGTACAGCTACTGCATCATCAGCTTATCATTATCATTAAACCTTTAATGACCTGAATGAGGCCAGTGCCAGGAGAACATTAAACCGTGCTGTGCTCCGACTCTCAATCTGATGTGTGACCAAGCACTGAATCCAGCCAAGTGCTCTCACACACCCGGTTCGAGATTAAGACCTCCGATTATCTCTGTTATCTGTGTGCAATGAGCCGGGTCGGGTGTGTCTCATTAGAGTTAGTATTCATGCAGCAGAATTAAATAAGCATGCATGAGCCTTCTGGCAGGAGAATGTGATATTTGGCAACAGGCCTGCACTCTGTGCTGTGATTGGGAGTGTTGTGTTTAATTATAATTACAATTTTATTTATGCAGCACCTTTGATGCATTTAAAACAGTTGTCAGTTTGTGTAACAACAAAACACCACAAACAGAAAGAGCAATTACACTTGAAAAAAGACAGAAAATTTAGAAGAGATTTAGAAACCATGCATCACTGTGACTGATGGGTACAGAGGCCACGCCTCCTTCACTCAGACTGACAGGTACAGAAGCACATCTGCTTCTTGGAGACTGACAGGTTTAGAGGCCACGCCTCCTTCACTCAGACTGACAGGTACAGAGGCCATGCCTCCTTCACTCAGACTGACGGGTACAGAGGCCACGCCTCCTTCACTCAGACTGACAGGTACAGAGGCCACACCTCCTTCACTCAGACTGACAGGTACAGAGGCCACGCCTCCTTCACTCAGACGGACGGGTACAGAGGCCACGCCCCATTCATTCAGACTGACAGGTACAGAGGCCACGCCTCCTTCACTGAGACTGACAGGTACAGAGTCCACGCCCCCTTAACTCAGACGGACAGGTACATAGGCCACACCTCCTTCACTGAGACTGACGGGTACAGAGGCCATGCCTCCTTCACTTAGACTGACAGGTACAGAGGCCACGCCTTCTTCACTGAGACTGACAGGTACAGAGGCCATGCCTCCTTCACTGAGACTGACAGGTACAGAGGCCACGCCTCCTTCATTCAGACTGACAGGTACAGAGGCCACGCCTCCTTCACTGTGATGTTATTCACTCTGTGTTCCTCTGTTCTCTACAGGTGAGTCCAGCAGGGAACTCGACCTGTGCTGGTGCGTTGCTGTTCCTTTACACTGGGGATTTCTACCTAAGCATTAAGTTCCAGGACGACAACACAAGCCGAGACCTTCCTCCCACGTGGTTCTGCTTGCCCAGTGTCCACATTCGAGCACAAGAACCGATCGAGGCAGCTGCCTGAACTTGTGGACTCTGGGACTCACTGACCTTCATGCCCAGAGCAGCTGTACTGTAATTCTGGGTCACCTCTCTGCTGTAGATCTGCTGTAAACAAGAATCATTTTAGTTTCAAATATTAATTCGAGTTCTACATTATTACTGGACATTTCCTTATAATGTTTATTGATAAACATAACAGTACATTATTCACAAACCTGCAAAATAGCATTTCTAAATGCACTAAAGGTTCCATGCAGAATCCTAAAGCTGAGCATTTCTGATACTTGAATCCTTAAAAGTTCTTTGGGGAAACTTACATTATCACACTGATGGCTTATTAGTCTAGAATGCTTAGAGGTTCTGTATGCTTCCAAATCTAGAACCGTTACATGCAACTGTTTTCAAACCTCAAACCCCCAAGGCTTTAACTGCTCAACAAGTGCTAAAAGGAAATATGTGGAACCCTTCAGCTGTCTAGAAGCTTTAGACTACAGGTGATTGTTTCTAAATCTAGAACCCCTAAATATAACTATTTTAAACCATGAACCCCAAAAGGTTTTGTGCAGAACCCTACAGCTAGAAGAACTAAATGTTCTTGGAGAACAGTGGTTGGTGTGTCAGGGTTACAGTAGAACCTTTTGATAAGCCTGTAAATAGACAGCGATGCTGATTGCGATGATATGGTGATAGATTTATGTTCTCGTGTCCTCGGGTGTTCACAGGCTTTACTCGTTAGACACTCGGTTATAAGATTTAAAATCTCTTTATCTTTTTATCTCACTGTTCTTAATGAGTTTGTTTTGCAGTTTGACTTGGTTCTTTTTTTTTTATTCGAGTTGCTTCATTACTTAACATCTCATATCCTGTGTCTCACTTCACTTTTGGTATGTAATATATTTGATTGATGGCTGTCGCATGGATTATAAATCATAAATATAAGGTTTGTGGAACATCTCTGGGTTTCATTCCTCCTCTTCATCCTAAACTTGATTACAGTATACAATATTCTCGCCTTACACACCACAGCTGTCAGGAACGTTGGGATAAAACAGACCCAAATGCAGGATAGCGTAAAATAAACAGGTTTAATAACTTAAAAAAAACATGAAACCGGGACACATACTAGACAAAAGACGACAGGACAACGACACGACAACAGAGGATTCAGCGCTGCTTAAGGCAACGCGGCTCGACTAAATACTAATCACAATTAGACACATGAGGAACAGGTGTGCTGAGGCGTGGAGGAAGAGACAAGGGTGGGGCAGACTCCCGCCGCGCCAATCTTAATGACAGTCCCGACGAGGTCCAGGAGGGGGGAGCAAGGCACACGGCGAGGCAGGTGGGGGGAGCAAGGCACACGGCGAGGCAGGTGGGGGGAGCAAGGCACACGGCAAGGCAAGTGGGGGGAGCAAGGCACATGGTGAGGCAAGTGGGGGGAGCAAGGCACATGGCGGCAGAGCCAGAGAGGGCAGAGCGACGTCCACAGCCGAGCAGGAGGGCCGAGCGACGTCCACAGCCGAGCAGGAGGGCCGAGCGACGTCCACAGCCGAGCAGGAGGGCCGAGCGACTTCCACAGCCGAGCAGGAGGGCCGAGCGACTTCCACAGCCCAGCAGGAGGGCCGAGCGACTTCCACAGCCCAGCAGGAGGGCCGAGAGACTTCCACAGCCCAGCAGGAGGGCCGAGCGACTTCCACAGCCCAGCAGGAGGGCCGAGCGACTTCCACAGCCGAGCAGGAGGGCCGAGCGACTTCCACAGCCGAGCACGAGGGCCGAGCGACGTCCACAGCCGAGCACGAGGGCCGAGCGACGTCCACAGCTGAGCAGGAAAAATCCACAGAGCAAAAATCACCAAAAAATATGTTGTCACCGATGTCACCAAAACTACAAAATCCAGGGCAGAAAAAAAAATGCTCCCACAGAGCCAGTCCAGGCTGAAGCTATCCTGCTGGGTCTTAAAGTGGTGGAATCTTTCTGTCAGGGACACGGGGTAAAACAGACACAAATGCAGGATAGCATAAATAAACAGGTTTTAATAAATAAAAAAACCATGAAACAGTGCCACAGACTAGGGCAAGATGACAACAGAGGATTCTGCGCTGCTTAAGGCAACGCAGCTCGACTAAATACTAATCACAATTAGACACATGAGGAACAGGTGTGCAGAGGCGGGGAGGAAGAGACAAGGGCGGGGCAGACACATGACAAAACGTAAACAAAAGCACGTGGCCAAAGTCCGGGCTGAGTCCTGACAACAGCCGTACTTGTGGAAGATTAAAAACCAGTTTCTGAAGGGGTTCTACACATAAGGCGCTCTTCACTTAATGGTTCTTTAAATGGTCAAACCTGTGGAACACATTGGGATGCTAGAATTTTATTTATTTATTTAATCACGTAGAAAGAAAAAGTAGGTGTAGAGTTTAGAATCTACTGATTTCTGGTTTCTGAATGTAGAACTACGGTGGCCGAGAAGTGCAAAACACATAAACAAATCCGAGAACACAACGACAAGTCAGACAACCCGGAAACGGTAGGTATCGTTTTTGAATGGAAACTTACCGATCATCACTGACAAGACACTTGTCACTCAAGATATACAGGTATGGAATCTTATGTGTAATGTGTAAAGTTCTCCATTTAAATAGAAGAAAATAACAGAATTAATCCACAGTACGGACAATACATTTTGTACACTTTTACACACACATTCCAACTTTTCCCTGCAGCAGACTTGTACTTCCTGTATACCTTGAGTGACAGGTGTCTTGTCCAATGATCGGTACATGTTCCAATCACAAACTATACCTACCTTTTCCGTTGGTTGTCTGAATTGTCATTGTGTTTTCTGATTTGTTAATGTGTTTCGTGCAACGATTCAGACAACCCGGAAAAGGTAGGTATAGTTTTTGATTGGAAACTTACCGATCATTGGACAAGACACCTGTCATTCAAGATATACAGGTGAATGACAGGTGTCTCGTCCTATGATCGTTAAGTTTCCATTCACCAGTGATACCTAACTTTTCTAGGTCGTCTGACTTGTCATTGTGTTTTCGGATTTGTTATTGTGTTTTGCACTTCTCAGCCACTGTATAGAACCCCTGAAGTGTCTCTGCAGAACCCTGCAACATAGTGTCTCAGTATGTAGAACCCATAAAGCTTATATACAGAACCCTGCAACATAGTGTCTCAGTATGTAGAACCCATAAAGCTTATATACAGAACCCTGCAACATAGTGTCTCAGTATGTAGAACCCATAAAGCTTATATACAGAACCCCGCAACTGATTGTCTCTGTATGTAGAACCCATAAAGCTTATATACAGAACCCTGCAACTGAGTGTCTCAGTATGTAGAACCCATAAAGCTTATATACAGAACCCTGCAACTGAGTGTCTCTGTATGTAGAACCCATAAAGCTTATATACAGAACCCTGCAACATAGTGTCTCAGTATGTAGAACCCATAAAGCTTATATACAGAACCCTGCAACTGAGTGTCTCTGTATGTAGAACCATAGAACTAAATATTTCTATACATAGAACCCATAATGTGTTTATACAGAACACTAAAAGTGAGTGTTTCTATAAGTAGAACCCCATGAAGTCAGTACCGAAGTTTACCACTGGATGTTTCTGTACAGTATGTAGAACTTTTAAAGTTTATAAAATTCTCTTCTCATGCTAAAAAATAAAAGTTGTGCTACGGTTCTTGGTCAGGGTGGACGGTTCTATAAAGTAGTGAATAGCAGTGAAAAGATTCTTTAGACTGTTGTTGTTCTTTATGGCTTTAAGAAAAAGAGAGGGTCCTTTATAAACCATGTACTGAAAGGTTATTTGGAGAACCAAAATGAGTTCTTGTATGGCACCAATGGCACTAGTGAGAATCCATCTTTCTGGTTCTTCCTGAAGAATGTAGAAAATTGTTCATACTCCGTGAGCTTTATCCTTATTCTCAGCCCTTTCACGCTTCATCTTTGGTCCCAGAGCATCTCACTGGTTCTTCATTCGACTGTCACAGGGGAAAAACCTCTCAGCAGAAGGGATGATGAACGTCGGTCAATCTCCTGTGACTAAACACGATTCTTCTGAACAAGTGTGTGTCCCTTTCTGTGTTTTCAGCCATGTGATGATTTTTTTTGTAAGAACAGCGTGTTGTGTGAGATAAGCAGGCCTATTTCAGCTTACTTAACAAGTCCAAACAGTTGGAGAGCAGCGTGGGTTGATTTTGGCATGCAGCTCAGCGCAGGATGATCAAAGTAGATCATTCACTCTCACTCTCACTCTAACTGCTTATTGTTTAGTAACGAGGAAATAAACAGAAGTGAAATTAAGGAGCGTTTAATAAATGCAAGCTTGTAAACTTAAAATAGTTCACTGTGTATAGAAATGACAGAATGTCGCTGCACGGTCAAATTTAATGATGGATAATCTTCATATTTGTTTACGTTTAGGCTTTAATCAGTTTCTCATCATCTCTTTGACATGCTGGACACAACACACTTTGATGTTTTGTGAAGGTTCATCAGAAGACTCATGTTTGACTGTTCTTCAGCTCCTACACATGCTTTAATTTTCCAGTATCTTCTCCATATTGGACTCCTTTCCAATAGCAACTAGCTGGGCAGTGGTGGCTCAACTGGTTAAGGGTTCAAGGCCCCAACAACTGCTCTGGGATGTTGATTTGGAGGATCAGGGTTCAAGGCCCAGCACAGCCAAGCTGCCACTGCTGGGCCCTTGAGCAAGGCCCTTAACCCTCCCTGCTCCAGGGGCGCTGTATCATAGCTGCCCCTACACTCTGACCCCAACCTCCTCAGTTGGGGTATGTGAAGAAAAGAATTCCAATGTGCTGTAATGTATATGTGGCAATAATAAAGGCTTCTATGCCCCCGTTCTATCTTCTCATGATGTTGAGATGCATCTTTTTACTCTGAGGACACCTGAAGGACTGGTACAAAGGGTGCAAATTGGTCTCTGATGCTCAAGAAGGCAACACCATACATTAAGAGTCAGGGGGTGTAAACTTTTGAACAAGGCCATCAGTGTAATTTGTTATTTTGTCTTTGGGGAAATGTCTTGTGTAGCTTCTGATGGGCAGGACTAAATGAGGAAAGTTAAGATCTCAAGATACTAATCATCAATGTTCAGAAATCACATACGGAGCTGCAGCAGATGCTCAGCCTTTTGCTTTGAATCATAAATGACACATCGTCTTGTCAGGTTTTGTTTTTGATATCAGGGTTGTCACTCTTCACTAAGGTTCTATGCACAACTTACTAACGTTCAAGACTCTAACAATGAAAAAATTGTAGAATTCTTCTTTTTCATTGAAGCGTACAACAAGCTGTTAATTAGGTTCTTCAATACAGCTCTTCGAATGATTGACGGCTCTTCTAAAGAAGTTCGAACATGACAGCTTTTCTAGAATAAAAACACTGGAGGTTTGTAGAAAGAACATTTTCACATGTTCCTTCAGAAGAACAAACCGAAGAACCCTTGAGGATGGGGTACTATATGGAACCTCTGGAGCTCATTCCCCAGCGGGTTTGCCTCAACCTCTGGGTTTAATTAAAGCACTAAACTCTAATGGCACAAACCATGTTCCTGAGTATCTTTAACACAATGAAAGGAAATGCTCATCTCTGATTGGCTGAGACGTAATGTATTACAGTCAGAAATATTCAACCCCAAACGATTTTAAGGATTTTCAAAGAGCAAGATTCTATTTTGGATGACATCTTTATGAGTTGAGTGATGTATATAAAATCAACGCAGATTTTTTTTTATTTTGTGTAATGTAGTATTTGTGTGTAACAGGATATTTTAAGACAACCATGTCACAATTATTCAACCGCTATATAATACTGTTGTTATGAAAGCTTTCTGACAGTTTTTATGGTCTTTAGAGGAATTTAAATATAATTAAGCCTTTGGGAATTCTAGAATGATCCTTCATTTGCTTTATCTGTAATGGATATATAAACCCCACCAATAAAGGTATTCAAGCTAAAATCATGGGAAAAACCCTAACCATAACCCTAACCCTAACCCTGACACATCATCATCACCATAGTCGTGGCCTAATGGTTAGAGAGTTTGACTCCTAACCTTAGGGTCTCAGGCCGGCAATACCACGACTGAGGTGCCCTTGAGCAAGGCACCGAACCCCCCCAACTGCTACCCGGGTGCCGCAGCATAAACGTTTGCCCACTGCTTTTGGTGTATGTTCACGGTGTGTGAGTTCACTGCAGTGTGTGCACTTTGGATGGGTTAAACGCAGAGAACGAATTCTGAGTATGGGTCACCGTACTTAGCCGTATGTCACATCATGTCACGTCACCTAAAGAGCCTTGGGTATAAGAAGATTTCCAAAAAACTGACATTCCAAGAGACACAATTGGGAGCGTTATAAGGAAGTTTCATCCCCACGGTCAAGCATGGAGGTGGGTCATTGATGATATAGGGATGTTTTTCTGTGGCAGGAGCTGATAATCTTGATCGTTTACCTTGCAACATGGATTCCCAGAAACACCAGGCCCCTTTAAAGAGGAGCGTGATGCCTTCTGTTGACAAATTAAACCTTTACGGTAATCATTGGACTTTCCAGCAAGACAATGATCCCAAGAACACCTCCAGGTTGAGAGAAAGATCCTGGAACGTCCTGGAGTGGCCTTCTCAGTCACCAGATTTAAATCTTTGGTGGGATATAAAGAAGGCAGTTACAGCATGTAAGCCATCAAACATCACTGAGCTAGAGGCTTTTCCACATGACGAATAGGCAGAGATTCTGATCGAGAGGTGTAAGAAGCTTGTCAGAACATCCTGAAACCGTTTGTTAGAAGTTATAAAAGCTAAAGAATGCTCCACAAAGTACTGAACCTGAGCGTTGAATAATACTTCAATATTGATTTTGTAAAGTTAAGTCAACTTCTGGGGGGCACAGTGGCTTAGTGGTTAGCACGTTCACCTCATACCTCCAGAGTTGGGGGTTCGATTCCTGCCTTGTGTGTGGAGTTTGTATGTTCTCCCCGTGCCTCGGTGGTTTCCTCCAGGTACTCTGGTTTCCTCCCATGGTCCAAAGACATGCATGGTAGATTGATTGGCATCTCTGGAAAATTGTCCGTAGTGTGTGAGTGTGTGAGTGAATGAGAGTGTGTGTGTGTGTGTGTGTGTGCCCTGCGATGGGTTGGCACTCCATCCAGGGTGTATCCTGCCTTGATGCCTGATGACGCCTGAGATAGGCACAGGCTCCCCGTGACCCGAGGTAGTTCAGATAAGCGGTAGAAAATGAATGAAGTCAACTTCTGTTGTCAAAATAACTCAAATGTGTATCAATAAATATAATGTCTTTTGAAGTGAGAGCGTTAAGTATTTCTTGCAACTGTATATAAAAACAGCACTTGGCTTAAGATGCTGTTTTTCTTAACGACATTATATGTACAGGTTGACATTTTATTCGAGCTAAAAAGCCTAAAAAGGCGTTTGGATAACAAGTTACAGTAAATGTTAGCATAGCATTAGAAATGAGTTAGCTTTGTGTCTGGGTTGATCAGAATGAGGACCTAACATCATTCAGCTTTTCTTTATTTATGCTAATGACATGTGATTTGTATTGAGTTTAAACACTAATCTGTTCTCTACTGGAAAAATTGGATTATCTATCTCGAACGTTCCGGACAAATGCTTGCTAAGCTGTTGGAACCCTGGGACATCCCATTTATCTTGCTCAGCTGATCAACTTCAATTAAGGTAAGTGAAAAAACTCTGGTGTTGTTGCTGTTAGAAATCAGAGAATTAAAGAAAACATGTCGGTCCGTGTAAGAGAGACAGCGTCGGTGAAGGATGAGATAAATCCCAGAGTAACGGTGTGCTTGCAGGCTGAACGCTGACGCCATATTAAAGCAGGATGGATGACATGCAGGATGGAGCACTCATGCAGCTTATTACGAGTCCTGCTGTGATTTTACAGAGCTTCACTCCACGTCACTCCACTCCACTCAGGCAGAGAGAAAGTTTATCGGACTGAGTCTGGACGTCTAATCGCTCTGACTGGTCAGCGGCTCATTCTCCACCCTGATATCAGTGCGAATTACATCCACATGAAGCGACTCGGCTGCATGCTGTAATCTGCCTCTGTGAGCAGGAAATTTTCCCTGTTTATTATATGGTGCTCTATTTTGTTCCCACACTTCATTTAAAATAGTGAGAAACTCCCATGCAGTCTTTCAATCCCATAATGCACTGCAATTGGTATCAATAATAACAATAAGTGCTCTTATGTATCAGAAAATCTGGAAGTGAAATTGACTTCAAATAGGGATTACATGTTTTCACAATTGACTATACAGTAAGGAGCAAGTACACAGTTCTGCAGAACATCATATATGTATTAATATTTCAAGAAGTTCCATTAAATCTGGTAAGAAAATGGAAAAAGTCTGGAACAACTGTAGCATCACTTACTGCAGATCCACCAAAATCAGTGAGCAGGTAAAGAGAAGATAACGTCCAACACGATGCTCCCACCACCGTGCTTCAGAGCTTCACAGCATCTTCTCAGGGCGACGTTGGCCTTCCTTTAAACATACTCTAGTAAAAAGATACCAGTATAGCTTCAAATTTTTAATGTAAACTTAAAGGTGGGGTCTCCGTTGTTTGAGAAATGCTTCAGAAAACTGCGTTGGGCCCCCAAACAAAACAAAAACAAAACTAAAGTGTAGCCAATGAGCAGAAAGGGGCGTGTCTTGTGAATATGGGCGGAGAGAGTGTTCAGTGCGCATGTGTGACATCAGCAGAAAGCGGTTTTAATGTTGAAATGGGGGATAAAAAAAAAGAAAGAAAGCGAAGAAAAGCTTACGATAAGGTAAGAAGTAGGACGTGTTAATATAGGATCAGCTTTCCAGCGCTGGAGAGAACTGAACGTCTTCCGCATGAAACGTAGCCAAACCTTTCACACAGTACTACAAAAACACATTTGTATTACCATAGTATTACTCATTGAGTTCATTTATTGATAAAAATATACCCTCGGTCAGCCGCCCCTACAGGTCCCGCCATAATAGTTGCCTGGGTTATACTTGGGTAATACTTGTCTCGTGTACGTGTGGGGAGGAGCCACTGAACCATTTGGGTTAGTGGCGTGTTTGTTTTGGTGATTTCAAATGTCAACATTGGCTTTCAAACACCCCACCTTTAAGTAAAAATGAATGATCATCTATTTAAGGTGACACTGCCACAGCTTTATACCTCTAGCTAGCATGCTAACAAACCAACTGAATTCTAATGCTTCTGCAGTACATTTATTTAGCAGCAGGTCGATGTTTTTAAGTATCGGCTGAAAGAATAAACTGAAGTGATAAACACAGACCTCAGTAAGACAGGAGGTGTGTAAGACAGTATGACTGGTGGAATGAGAGGATGGACAGTTAGCTATCAGACTCGTGTGGATGATCTCTGTTCCTCACTGCAGAATTCTGAGTTGTTGTTGATTTTTTTTTGTGATTTTCAGCAGGAGATTTTGTTGATCTGAGCATGTTATTTTGTTGATTTCCCGATTCTTCTCTGATTTCTCAGTGACTCAGCGGTTACACTGGTTTCTTGATGGTTTGAAGGCTATCAGGTCCTTAATTTCTTGCTGCTGTTTTTGGCTTGATGTTTTTAAGTTTGCTGATTTGTTCCTTGAGTTTGTGGAGTTTTTTGCTGGTGTGTTGATTTTTCCTTGATTTCTTGGTGTTTCTTGTCAGTTTGATGTTTCATCCTGGTTACTTACACTTTGTAAGGTTGTCCATTTCTCCATTTCTTTCGTCTCTTTTGTAGTTGCTTTACATAAAAATCTTCAAATCAACAAATCTCTTAATTTGTAAGAAACGGTGGAGAAAACAACACTCACTCACTCAATCACTCACTCACTCACTCACTCACTCATTTTCTACCGCTTATCCGAACTACCTCGGGTCACGGGGAGCCTGTGCCTATCTCAGGCGTCATTGGGCATCAAGGCAGGGTACACCCTGGACGGAGTGCCAACCCATCGCAGGGCACACACACACACTCTCATTCACTCACACACTCACAAATTACGGACAATTTTCCAGAGATGCCAATCAACCTACCATCCATGTCTTTGGACCGGGGGAGGAAACCGAAGTACACGGAGGAAACCCCCGAGGCACGGGGAGAACATGCAAACTCCACACACACAAGGTGGAGGCGGGAATCGAACCCCGACCCTGGAGGTGTGAGGAGAACGTGCTAACCTCTAAGCCACAGTGCCCCCGAGAAAACAAGAAATCACCAAAAAAAAGTTATTTATTTATTTATTAATTATTTGTTTCCTATTTTCTTGATGTTCAGAAGCTTGTTGATTTTTTTCTCACCTTCTTTATTATGACGTTTGTGAGCTTGTTGCTCTCTTGATTTTTGGGGGATTTTAGTGATGTGTTTCTTCATCCCTGGTTCACAGCGTTTGTGAGCTTGTTGATTTTTCTATGTCTGTATATATTTTATTGCAATTTTTTGACTTGTCTCTGGTTACTCAGTGTTTACGAGGATGATTTCGCAATTCTTTGCCTTTTTTTGCTTCGTTTATTTAATTTTTTTGTGTTTACGAGGTTGTTGATTTCTTCCTGGATTCTTGATGATTGATGATCTGTTGATGATTAGTAGATTTTTATCTAACAGGACCATGAAAGAGACAGAAACCAACTCAAACACAGCGTGAACGGTCGTGATGAAATCACAGGAAACAAACAAAACCCTTTTGGAGGATATAAAATCAGGCCACAGTGTGGAATTGAGTCATTTTTATATTTACAACATTTGGCAGACGCCTTCATCCAGAGCGACTTACATTATGTCATATTTATACAACTAAGCAATTGAGGGTTAAGGGCCTTGCTCAAGGGCCCAACAGTGACATCTTAGTGGACCCGGGATCAAACTCACAACTTTCTGATTGGTAGCCCAAGACCTTAAGCACTAGGATACCACATGCCCTGTGGTAGCCTAGTTATATCCTGTGATTTTAAGATCTCATCCTTATTTATTTATTTATTTATTTATTTATTTATTTATTTATTTATTTATTTTTCTTGTTGTAATGAGATCAGCTGAAAACGTATTTTTATCGGACGGGAACACGGTGTCTAAACGGAGCTCTGTTTCTCTCTGGATAGTACAGACGACCAGCTGAGCCCAATGGCTCACAGTTAATGACATTTTCACTTTTATAATTAATCTGGGTTAGTCTGAGCTAATGAATATAAAGTTCTCACACCTGGCCAATTAAGAGGCACTTTAGCAGTGAAGCGTGATCTGTATTCTTTTAAAAACTCTTCAGAAAGTCTTTCTGTAACACCAGGCTGGTGTACGAGGTGTATCTGGACATTTGGGCACTGTGTGTGTGTGTGTGTGTGTGTGTGTGTGTGTGTGTGTGTGTGTGTGTGTGTGTGTGTGTGTGTGTGTGTGTGTTGTTTTATTTGTGCCACAATGCGATTATCTCATTTTAGCTCATTACCTTTTGATGTTGGGAGTCTGGACAGAGATCTGGGTGAGATTCATCACACACTTTTTCTCTGGTCATTGTGTTTAACAGTAAAGATAAGAGAAAAAGCAGAGGACACATTTCTCCAGACATGAAGCTTCACACACTCCTCAGCGGAACACATCAAAGTGTGACATCAGTGTTTTGTTTTATAGAACCTGCAGTAATGCCGCTTTCCTGATCGGCCATTTTGGACATGACACTGCGAGGATTTTACAGCTTCTCGTTTGGCAGGAAAAGTGAGTGAGAAGTGATCCAGTCACAGTGATGCTTTCTTGTTTTTGTCCCCAGCTAGTTTGTCTAATTCCTCAATAAAATCACTTCCCTGTCCTGTACATGTAAAATAAATCGCATCCCTTCGCACGTGTAAACATGCGATTCCTCGCCTTCTACTGCAGACGACCTCACGTCAGGTGTACGATGTGTAGGCGATACGAACTACAAGTAATGAAAAGTTAATGATGTGTAATCAATTATGTGTAACCAAACTAATCATGTGGGGGGTGGGGGGGGGGGGACTGTGGAAAATATAATTATAATATAATATAATTTGTTAAAAAAATCACATCTAAAAACAAAGAATAAAATTGTGGCAATAATTTAAAAAAAAACGTCAAATTACTTATAGAGAATAAAGACATTTTGGGAAAAAATTATTTTTAGAAAAAATTCTGTAAAAAAAAATGGATCATTTACATAAATATTTGAAATATTCTATATAAAAAATTTTAATCTCGTGAAAAAGCAGTAAATAAATCACACGCGAAAAGAAACTGTGAAATTAAATCAAGTCGAAAAAAAAACTCTGACCAATGTGACGTTTAACACTGAGCATCGTCTCAAAGCAGCTTTACACAAATAAAAAGTGTAAATAAATATTTATTATAAACATAACGAGGTGTCTGAGGTAACCGTGGTGACAATAGAGGAACCTTCAGGTGTAACGTTTTGTTACTTCAGGAATTTTTTATCTTTGGGAGTTCTGAGATTCCAGTATGTTATCGTTTCTATAGTAACAGTTTACAAACAGGAAATTTTAGGATTTTTCTGGAATTCTTTCTCTGCTTCTTTGCTTTCAGCTATTTCATTCTCTCATGGTCTCTCTCTCTCTCTCTCTCTCTCTCTCTCTCTCTCTCTCTCTCTTTCTCTCTCTATCTCTCTCTCTGTCTCTGTCTCTCTTTCTCTTTCTCTCTCACTCTCTCCCTCCCTCCCTCCCTCCCTCCCTCTCTCTCTCTCTCTCTCTCTCACGCTCTCTCTCTCTCCCTCCCTCTCCCTCTCTCTCTCTCTCTCTCTCTCTCTCTCTCTCTCTCTCTCTCACACGCTCTCTCTCTCATGCTCGCTCTCTCTCTCTCTCTCTCTCTCTCTCTCTCTCTCACTCGCTCTCTCTCTCATGCTCGCTCTCTCTCTCTCTTTCTCTCTCTCTCTCTCTCTCCCTCCCTCCCTCCCTCCCTCTCTGTCTCTCTCTCTCTCTCTCTCTCTCTCTCCCTACCTCCCTCTCTGTCTCTCTCTCTCTGTCTCTCTTCCTCCCTCTCCTCCTCCCTCTCTGTCTCTCTGTCTCTCTGTCTCTCTCTCTCTCTCTCTCTCTCTCTCTCTCTCTCTCTCTCTCTCTCTCTCTCTCTCTCTCCCTCAGACAGAGACAGACAGACAGAGAGGGAGGGAGAGAGAGAGAGAGAGAGAGAGAGAGAGAGAGAGAGGAGTAGGCCTCCCTACTCCTCTCTCTCTCTCTCTCTCTCTCTCTCTCTCTCTCTCTCTCTCTCTCTCTCCCTCCCTCTCTGTCTGTCTGTCTCTCTCTCTCTCTCTTTCTCTCTCTCTCTCTCTCTCTCTCTCTCTCTCTCTCTCT
>NC_083473.1:3070971-3103471 GCF_030014155.1 Tachysurus vachellii | reverse complement strand
TACTCTTCTCCTGTCCTGTGTTTATGTCTTGTCGTGATGTGGATGTCGTTCTGTATTTATGGATTTATGGACTGTTGACTTGGACGTAAAGGTCCTCATCATGACCACCTGCTGTGTCCATGGCTCTGATCCTCCACTCTGAATGGCCTGCAGATGACTAATGCTTTAATGACTAATGCTTTATTTGCCCCCTGGACTGTGACACAGAATTACCCACCCACACACCGTCCTCTGATCCACAATCACCTGCGTATCTATACAGTCACCTCCGAGGGATCTGAGCACATCATCAGCTGTCTGACTCATCAGATCTTCTCCTGTACCTGCTAAACCAAGCTAACATTTACACTTACACACTTACACACAGCTGGACAGTAGAAGATAGCAGAGAATTCTGGATTCTGATTGGTCAGAAGGTGATTACTTTTAGCTTTAACCACTCGAGCCACCACTGCCCTCAGATTTGAACTTGCAACCTGATCACTAGTCCAATGTCTTCATATATAAATCTGGTTGGATTTCTTTAATATTGTTCCTATTCATCATAATCGTCCTATCTGTTCTTTAAACATACGCCATTTGGCAGTAATCCCAGAGACACCCTTATCCAGAGCGACCTACATTTATCTCGGTTAAGGGTGTTGCGCCAGGGCCCCAGCTTGGTGGCTTTGGGATTTAAACTCACGACCTTCTGATCAGTAGTCCAACACCTTAACCACTAGGCTACCACTTTCCCAGACTTCTTTGTCTGGCGGTTCTGCTGTATGAGAAGCAGCCATACTGGACCGAGTTGTTTGTGTGCACGTCATTGCTCTTTCCTGTGCGCTCTACTCATCTGAAAATCCCACTGCTCAGAGAATTTGGCTCACTGCATAAATAAATTATAGGTATTAATACACACGAGGAGGTTAATCTGATTTGATTTGCCCCATCTCTCTTTCACTCTCTCACACACACTCTTCTCACCGAGAAGTCTGTTTGAAATGACAACTCCGATTTAGAGAGATACCGTGATGACTCCTATGACTGGTGTAATGTTTTTACACGTCTTGAGTAAAGGACCTCATTTTCTTCCTTGCCACAAACTCAGAAGATGATGAATGCACCTCTACTCTTTCTCAGTTGGATAAAAATGAAATTACTATTGCCATTATTTATTTAACTATTCTGCTTGAAAAGCAATTCCCCTTTTCAAGACCCAGCGCAATATCTGCAAATGAACTCGAAGAAAGAACGACAATTTCGCGTAATAATTTCCATTTAATCCTCCTCGACATTCCCACGTTGCGACATATCCATCTGCATATTGTAATATCTGCCATCTTTTCACATCTCGATTTCTTCTGTTTCATTTCTCCCTCGTAATGACGGAGAACGAGCGGTCGTGAAGGAATCGGATTTTTAGAAATACGTTTACGAATTACGTTTATACGTTAATTTAGGTTTTGTTTTTAGAGTCGCTTTTGTTAAGGCGGCTACAATGCAGATACGCGTAGCATGTGTATCCAAACAAATGGTAAAGGAACACAGAGAACATTGTGTCTGCAGTGAAGCCTGGTTGTAGCATCATGATATTGACATGATTTTTTTTTTTTATCAACAAAGGCTGGGGAACTGTCCAGATTTGAGGGCAAGATGGATGGAGAAAATACAAGTTAGTACTGGTAATCCTGTTCCTGTCTGTACATGGGGTGGAGCTTCAGCTACCAACAGGTGGAGTCTGAGCCAATTTTGGAATTTGAGGTGTGGCTGTTGGAATTTGTGTTCATTCATTTATTCATTCATTCATTTTCTACCGCTTATCCGAACTACCTCGGGTCACGGGGAGCCTGTGCCTATCTCAGGCGTCATCGGGCATCAAGGCAGGATACACCCTGGACGGAGTGCCAACCCATCGCAGGGCACACACACACTCTCATTCACTCACGCAATCACACACTACGGATAATTTTCCAGAGATGCCAATCAACCTACCATGCATGTCTTTGGACCGGGGGAGGAAACCAGAGTACCCGGAGGAAACCCCCGAGACACGGGGAGAACATGCAAACTCCACACACACAAGGCATAGGCGGGAATCGAACCCCCAACCATGGAGGTGTGAGGCGAACGTGCTAACCACTAAGCCACCGTGCCCCCCAAATTTGTGTTTATTTATTTTCAAAAGCATCAGTGAGGTCAGACTCTGATGTTGGGATGTTGACACGGGTTCAATTCCAGTTCATCCCAAAGGTGTTTATTGGTCAGGGGATCCGTTCAGGACAACCTTTACTTCCACACCATGTCTTCACGGAAATGCTTTGTGCACAGCGAGATTGTCATGCTGGAACAGGTTTGCACCTCTTGGTTCCAGTAAAGGAAGGTGTAGTTAAAGTTATAGCTACAGAGACATTCTATATTGGGCATCCAATCTCATCCACAAAGAGCTAGTGTGGGAGCAGGTTTTTGTTCCAATCAAGCAGAACCTACACCAGATTCCACCTGCTTCATCAGTCGATCTTGGCTTTCATTAGACACAGATGCGGCTTCTACTTGGTAGGAACGAAGAATTGAACACTGGATAAGATCCAAGATCGACACTGGTGAGGGTACAAGTCAAAAACTGGAATGTGTCAAATGTCAAAAGCCCAGACCTCAAACCCTGAGAAACTGTGGCAAGATGTGAAAATAAACTGCTGCCCAGAAACAACCATCTCCATCAAATATAATAAGTTATAAAGTTATAAGTTATAAAAAAATGTGCAGAAATATCAGGATCAGTTAAAAAACTTTGCTTTTCAGTCTGATCAGTGACAAATTGAATTAATGAAGAATGTGTCAAAGTGAGTGATCTTCTAATGATCCTGTGGGCCCTGTGTAGAACCTGAATAATTCCCCGAGCAGACTTAAGGAATCGTGTTACAGAAAAAATCATCAGCTGCACACCAGTAAAAAATGTGTGTAATCATAATGAAGAAACAGTCTTCAGGGTCAGAGCTTTGTAACATCTTGAACCATCTGGCCTGAAAGTTTACTCTTTAGGCTTCTTTGCTACTGTAACATGACAAGTTGAAGTCATGCACCACCCACTCTACCTTTGCCTAACATCACCCATCCACCCTAACCTTTCCTACCATCATATCCACCCTAACCCCTTCTACCATCATATCCACCCTAACCCCTCCTACCATCATATCCACCCTAACCCCACCTACCATTACCCATCCACCCTAACCCCTTCTACCATCATATCCACCCTAACCCTTCCTACCATTACCCATCCACCCTAACCCCTCCTACCATCATATCCACCCATCCACTCAAACCCCTCATTCTACCGTATCTACTCATCGACTCAAATCCTACTTACCACCACTCATCCAACCCTACCTTACCTACCGCCATAACCTCTCATCCACCCTAATCTCTCCTAGCACCATGTTCACCCATTCTCACAAACTCCACCTACCACCAAAACCACCCACCTACCCTAATCCCACCTACCACTATAAACATCTACCCACTCAATTCTTGCCTTCCACTATAACTACTGCATCTAATTCAACCCTGCCTACACCCACCCACCTTGATCCCGCCTACTACTATTTGCACTCAAGTTCTTCCACTTCAGCCTTAACTTCCACACCCTGTCTTCATAGTACACATTATCATAGTGGAACAGTGTTTGGTCCTCTTAGCTCCACTGAAGGGAAATTGTAAAGCTACAGATCAAAGAGACATTCTATACAATTGTATTCTTTAGATTTTGTAGTTTGTTAAAGAAGCACATTTGGGTGCGATGGTCAGGTGATCCACATACTGTACGTTGAACCATATTTTGTATCCTCACTCGCTGAGATATCATTTGTGTGCAGAGAAAAGTGGTTGAACGTACACGAACAATTCAACACCAAAGCAAATCTTCCATAAACACTAATGTCCTTTCATCAGTCTTCTTCTGTTACTGGAGGATTTCAAATAAATCATGGTGTGAAGCTTCATACTATTATCAGTGTGTAGCGTCTGTATTTACTCGCTGCAGGAGCCGCTCTTATGTCATTTAAACCCTCGTTAATCATGCATTAGAGGTTTTTCTTTTTATTTATTGTCATTTATAATTATGATTCTGTCCCAGCAGAAAATAGGGCCGATAAGTCAATCTAAACGTGACGATGTGAGAGGAAAGGTTGTGTTCCTGACTTCAGTGCTCTAACAGTCGTCTTTATTGGTCCTGCGAGAAGATATTGGTTTCGTAGCATGCGTGTTTTATTATCAATTTGTCTTAGCAATGTCATTAGAAATAAGAGACAGTACCACACACTTTAAATTTCCACTTTCCATTGAATTGAGCTTAAAAAAAGGGAGATTTTAGTTATTGCAGTTAGAGATAAGGGTTCTTCAATGGTTCTTGGGGTTCAAGAATAAAACCCCAGCTAATACACATACTGTACATCCACTTGGGGATAAAACGGTTATTTTTATAGTAGTTAATTGGATAATAAAGCATTTCAAGTTCCAAGAAATTGTGGAATGTCTGCTTATAGGGAGAACAAATGTTCCTATGGGTTTTTAAATTCATTCATTCATTCATTCATTTTCTACCGCTTATCCGAACTATCTCGGGTCACGGGGAGCCTGTGCCTATCTCAGGCGTCATTGGGCATCAAGGCAGGATACACCCTGGACGGAGTGCCAACCCATCACAGGGCACACACACACTCTCATTCACTCACGCAATCACACACTACGGACAATTTTCCAGAGATGCCAATCAACCTACCATGCATGTCTTTGGACCGGTGGAGGAAACCGGAGTACCCGGAGGAAACCCCCGAGGCACAGGGAGAACATGCAAACTCCACACACACAAGGTGGAGGCGGGAATCGAACCCCCAACCCTGGAGGTGTGAGGCGAACGTGCTAACCACTAAGCCACCGTGCCCCCATGACCAAACATCCCGAATAAAAAAAATCGATTAAACAACTGTTTTATTTATTTATTTAGTGTTTTATTTATGTTAAACAGAACCATTTTTTTATCACATATATGGAAAAGGATAAATTCTCAAATTCCAAACTCGACTAAACTATAAACCCCCTTAACTATTTAATGAACCTTTTGATGTGTGTGTATGCACTAACAGGGATCACATTTTAAACATAAGTCCCCATAACTGAATATTAACAACTTAAAGAAACATTTATTAAGAGTGTTTTTATTAACTGGGATGTCTATGGAAAACAGAACATTCTGAAAATGTCACCAAAACCCATAGTGTTTGGTCATTGGGGTTTTGCCCAAACCAAAGCAGATGTTCTTCATTATATGTTCATGGTACCACCCACATACCAAGTGCCATCCGATAACTGCGAATTTTTGGTAATGTTCTCAGGATTTTAGATTTTATATAGATCTTGATTCTCCCCAGAGAAAATACAACAGCTTTTTGTACCCTCTGACCTTCACCTATCACCCTTGTTCTTTATTAACGCAGCATCCCAGTCAGCTCGTGAGCGGTCTTCTAATGTACAGATTTCAGCAGCTGGATGGAGCTCAGTATACTAGCGTGAGTCAATCATCATCCTCTGGTTTGTGGAAACTTGCTTATCTCGATTTAAAACCAAAAAGGGACGTTTTTTCAAGCGGTTTTAAAAATAAAAAAATTAGCCAACCTGATTTAATATCACACCTAGCGAAACTTTGAACTTCATTGTCATTCACTCCTTAGTTTCCTAACTGCTTGATTGAACTAAACGGGTACGGGCTGATGCTCAGGCGTCATCGGTCATAAGCATGGTATAACTGACGAGTCAAATTTACAACAATAACACATCTAACTAATCCATACTACCACACATAATTGAGTGCCAATCAACTACTAGCTGTCTTTCCTGGGGTAAAACAGTATCCAGGAAACCCCTGAGCACGTTGAAATCTGAAATTCTACACCATGTGGATCGCTTGGACTGTAACTATACCTAAGGTTGAGAATGCTAACCAATTAACCACGTGCCCCCCCTTCAAACATCATTGTTAGTAATAATTCCATAAATCTCAACAACTCCTCATTGTTTTTTTTATTTTACACTGCAATATCTCGAGTATTGTCTGATGTAAATCTAAATCATTCGATTGTCATGTTTAAAACCTTGGCAAAACACTTTGTTAAAGCATCGATACCAGCCTTTGTCCATGTGTTGAATTATACGAAATTGTTCATGTTCACTGGATCGGATTGCCTCACTCTTTAAAGTCTCTATTTCAACACCATACAGCAACAGGACCTTATCACTTCAATGTTTTTGTGGAAAATCTCCATCCTTTTCAAATACATTTATCTCAAGGTGTTGAAAAAGTGTATTAATCAAATTCATGAAAATCTGCAAGATGATTTTGTATGGAAACAGTTTCAATCGTTTTGTTGAGATAGAAATGTTTGTCTAATAAAACTTAATGATCTACATGTTGCAGGATGAGTTCTGGGATTTTACATCTGCCCTATGTGATTGCCTTGCTCTGTGACTATCTCCTGAGCATTCTTACAGACAGACTTTGTTTCCATTGTATTATCACCTTTACTGTGCTTGTGTGGTCCATTACTACCTGGGCGCTCCAGCGAATTCAATAAGAAGGTTTATAGTTCAATGCATACTTTACCTAATAATTCCCACTGTAGTTCCACAGGGTTGTGGGTGGGGCATGGTCCTCGTCACATGTGTGGTTTGATCTGCTTCTTCCCTTTGTGTGGTTTAAAATTCCTATACTAGATTTTCCATGTACTGCGGCTTGACCCAACTCTACGTGTCTCAAATCCCACTGGAGTATCTTTCCCACCGCCCAGTCTAGTCAATGCTGATTATGTACATTTAATGATCAGGCATGCTCAGCACCTTTTGATATGGCATAAAACTACTCTGCTTTATGGATAGATGCTCAGTTTGTCTTCTAATGTTGAACATGGTTCTCTGTGACAGTTTCATTGGCACAATAGCAATATTATAGTTCTTCTATCTAGGATAACAAAGTTTGGAGTTTACTGGATAGCAACCATATCTTTTAAAGCTCAACATAAAATATTAAACACGATATTGTGCCATTCTAGGTCCAATTTGGACAAACATTAATTTTTCAGTCGTTTCTTCAAATAATAAGACATGAATATCCCTCATTCACCCCTACACTTGAGGTTTGAATAGGACTACTGCCAATGTACCTGGAAGTTCAAATACAGCAGCGCAGGTTGAGTCAGAAACTTAACGAAATTTGATCTCAATTGACTGGCTTCCAGGCACAAAATATTAAGTTCACCGTTTAACTATCCTGGCACTTCCTTTATTAGGCACTGTCAGGCAATAACCTTTTGACCACGCAGCAAACCAACCAACTCTCCATTACACACCACTACAGCAATCCCAGATGCTATCACTCATGCAATTTCTCTTGGGAGGAAACCGGATTACCGAGAAACCCTAGCTAGGGGTGCCAGATCTAATCAGTGAGGTGATACCCCCTCCTAGTGTGAGATTCTCCTACCCCGTTCCGCAAAAGATAAATAATTCTATAAAAAGCAGTCTATAGAACTTTACTCGTTATTTATAACAGGTTTGTTAAAACTCAATTTAATCATTGCACTAAATGAAGTGTTTTATTTGAAATGTTTCTGTCGGTATGAAGTTTTACATTAGGTAGACCGTGCTATTTGTCTTTACGTATCCTTGGCTGCCGTGAAGGCGATGAGCAATAAAAATCAAGACATTTCTATTATTTCTACCCTAGCGGTGAAACAATGGTACTCTGACCGATGTTAACACATCGGATGACTGATATTAGAGTTGACTACTGGTCCAAAGGTGGGAAATACCGAGCCTTTGTATGGTGAGATTGAAGCCTGCAGTTGGAACTAAGGTCATACCTGTGAGCCGAGAGTTAGTCGTCGGTATAAGCGGTTAAACTTAAAATTGATAAGACCTCAGTTTCGTGAAAGGTTTGTCTTGGGTTTATTCAACAACACGATTTATTACATTATAGGGTATGTAACACATACCAAGGCCATATCGATCAACAGTCATTTTGGTATCATTCTCATGGATTTTAGCACTTTAATTACAATTGATCACCAGTAAGAAAATACAAGAGTTTCTGTATTGAACCTCTCAGAACTTCACATAACTCTTGTTCTTAATATTAAACGCTCATTCTCAGACATCTCGATGACGGATCTTCTAATATCAGATTTCAAACTACTTTGGACATCAGATTCAAGCATCTGAACAATCATCATCCTAAGAATGTTTTGTAAGAACCTTGACACTTGATGTCTGACTGCATCTGAAACATCCTGAACATCTAGGACTATTTCATTCAGAAGTCTTGTAAAGTAACAAGACGTTTGACATGTAATTAAAAAAAACCTCTCGACTTCTTGACCTGAATGCGCTCAGAACTGAAGAAATTAATCCAAGCATCTCAATGCACAGACTCTCAAACTCTCGTCTTCTCTCCACCATACATTTCAACATCTAAGAACATACTAACTGTGGTATTAGACTTTGGAAACAAGGGAACTGAAATCTCAGAAATTCGAAGCTAAAATGTCTCTGTTAACATCAAACATCCTGACTCATTCTCTGAACATCTCCATCAAACCCTCCAAACACACAACACTCACAACACCAAATCCAGAATCCTACATCTTATTCCAACATCACAGAATTCGATAGCACTCATACACTCCGAATCTTTCTCGATTGTCTGTATATGGATGACTCTTTTCTTTCAGTCATCGTAACAATAAATTTATCATTTTTTTTTAGCTGGGCTAATTAAAATAAGAGTTTTGCTAAATGCAGAACACAATAAGAGATTACTTCAGGCTGTGGAGATTCTTTTGTGATCAGAAAGCAGACGTCTGATATGATTTCGTCTTCTTTTACTTTTAATGCTGCTGTATCTCTCTTAATAAAAAAAATCCTGATAAAATCCTATTTTGCTCGATTAAACAGATTAAACTCACACATCAAGCGAAACTTGTAAACATCATTCATTCATTCACTCATTCATTTTCTACCGCTTATCTGAACTACCTCGGGTCACGGGGATCTCAGGCGTCATCGGGCATCAAGGCAGGATACACCCTGGACGGAGTGCCAACCCATCACAGGGCACACACACTACACACACTCATTCACTCACACAATCACACACTACGGATAATTTTCCAGAGATGCCAATCAACCTACCATGCATGTCTTTGGACCGGGGGAGGAAACCGGAGTACCCGGAGGAAACCCCCGAGGCACGGGGAGAACATGCAAACTCCACACACACAAGGCGGAGGCGGGAATCGAACCCCCAACCCTGGAGGTGTGAGGCGAACGTGCTAACCACTAAGCCACCGTGCCCCCCCCTTGTAAACATCATTTTTAAGTAAAAATAATTGCAGCATAAAATCTAAAATTCTAGTGTTTATGTGTTATCTGTCTCATCTGAGCATTTCGTCGAGTTTTGTCATTCAATGTAAAGTTTAATTCACCTTCTGAATTGATCTATTTCCATAAAACAGCTTTGTGAAAACAGCTTTGTTAGAAGCACGATACAAAATTTGATGTAACACAGTAGAATAGGATTGAATTGATAACCTAGATATAGTTCTTTTAATCTGATCGGATGCTTCACGTCTTTTAAAGTCTCGAACTTCTCAACCTACACACAGCATACAGACCTTTATCACTCAGGATTTGTTGTTTTGTGGGTGTAAATCTCCAAATCCTTTTTTTCTTACAAAAATATACGAGTGAGCTGCCTGTAGAAACAAGTGAAAAGTGAAATGAGGTGAAAATGCAGAGGATGGATTGTTTGGGGTCGATTGGAAGACGAGTTAGAAATCGTTTTGGTTTGAGATACTAAGTTAATTCTATATAAAGCTTTATTATTGTGCTCATGTTTTGCCCAAATGTAGATGGAGGATAATCTGGATTTACAGATCTGCATCATGTGATTTCCTCTCGGACTCTCGGTGGCTGATTCTCCGAGCAGGTTCTTGCTACAGACCACGACTTGTGATTTCAAACATAGTTAAAAATATCACCTTCTCACAGACTGTGAAAATTGTGTGGCTGAACCATTCACACTACACCAGTGATCAAGCTCCAAGCCCCCAAAACACTCCAAAAGACTGGAGGTTTATAGTATACATGGTGCACTAGGCTTTACCTTAATAATTCGCCTATTAAGATAAAACCACCAGGGTGTGGGGGAGGGGTCATGGTGCCCTCGCACATGGGTGTGGGTTTGAGTCCTGGCTTCTTCCTGTATGTGTGGTTTAAATTTCTCCATATACTTTAGGGATTTTCATTAGGTACTCTGGCTTCCCGAGACCCAACACACGTGTCTAAATTGTCCATAGCGAGCTATCGTGTCCTGCGAGGGACCGTCACCATGTCTAGTCCATTGCTTGACTTAATGTACAGTATGTGATTGCATCAGGCCAATGATCTGCCCTTGTTGATTTGGAGCTCTAACCTCCATCTTGCCTTTCAATGTTGTAAAGGACTGCTCTAGTTTGTCTTCTATTGGTTGACACATGGTCATGTGACAGTTTCGACTCCTGGCACCAAAGCATCATTAGTTTATTAGTTTTCTTATTGAAATCTAGGATAACAGGCACATGTTGATGAGTTACATAAAGACATGCAGGAACCAATATGTGTGTAAGATGATCCATCAGAACCAGAAAAATTCAGCTTGAGAACAACAATATAAGTCTGTAGAGCCATTTCTAGGTAAACACAACGTTTTGGACAAAAGGTCATTTTTACCAGTTTTTAGATGTTATGCTTCAAACATGGAAAGATCATGAATATCGACCGGTTCCACCTCCTACACCTTAGAAGGGTTTTGAACTCAGGACTTTTCTCCACATACTGTACAAAACTGGAAGTTAAAATACAGGAGACAAGCGCAGGCTGAGGTCAAAACTTAGGAATGATTATGGAACGTGGCTTAAAAACGCAGGCACATAGATATTCATTCATTTTCTACCGCTTATCCGAACTACCTCGGGTCACGTTGAGCCTGTGCCTATCTCAGGCATCATCGGGCATCAAGGCAGGATACACCCTGGATGGAATGCCAACCCATCGCAGGGCACACACACACACACACTCTCATTCACTCACACACTACAGACAATTTTCCAGAGATGCTAATCAACCTACCATGCATGTCTTTGGACCGGGGGAGGAAACCGGAGTACCCGGAGGAAACCCCCGAGGCACGGGGAGAACATGCAAACTCCACACACACAAGGCGGAGGCGGGAATCGAACCCCCAACCCTGGAGGTGTGAAGCTAAAGTGCTAACCACTAAGCCACCGTGCCCTCCTTGGCACAAAGATATAAAAAAATAAATAATCTATAATAAAGCAGCTAATGCAGGAGTTCCCAAACTTTCAGGCTGCGTTATTTTAGTAACAGGGTTGTGTGAGAAACTCAATATTACAATCATTGCACCAACAATAAAGTGTGTTTCTATTCTGAAATGTTTCTGAGAGTCACGGTCCAACGAGACGCATTTACATTACGGCCGTCCGTGCTATTTTAGTCTTTATCGCTATCCTGACACGCTGCACCGGTGTAGGAGTTGAGCAATAAAAAATCAAGACATTTCTCCATCCATCTTCCTCCACTAGCTTGCTGACAAACATCGAGTGACTCTGACCGAGTGGAACAACAGAAGTCAGGAAAATGAACTGAATACATTATGCAGAAATATTGACTGAATCTGGGTTTGCAACCGTAAAGGGAAATAACGACGAGGAACCTTCATGTCATGTGGTGGAGATTGAAGCAGCTGCAGTTGTGGGAACTGTAAATGATGGTCTTTATACCTGTGTGAAGCTCGAGTTAATCCACACACTGTTTGAAGCCGCTCGAGTCGACGTAAATAAGACGTGACCTTTCAAACTTCATAAAGCTTTATCAAAAAACGCAACCTCATGATTTTCAGTGCAAAGAGTATTGCTCTGGGCTTTAGTTATCTACTTAACATTTAGTGTAGATTACAGGGTTAATAACTGTACACATGGCCATATAATCATACATCATTTAACTGGAATATGCATTGCATCATGGGTAATTTCTGTGATGCCACTTTAATTACAATTGATCACAGTAACTGCCATAAATAACAAGAGTTTTGCACGTGTAATTGAAAAGAAAACCTGCTCAGAACTTCTCCAAACGTCTCTGAATGTCTCAGAATATCTTAGAACGTCTCCAAATGTCTCAGAGCATCTCAGAATGACACAGAACTTCTCAAAACATCTCAGAATGTCTCCAAACATAACATTTCAGAACATCTAAGAACATCTCAAAACATCTCAGAACATCTCTGAACATCTAAGAATGTCTCTGTACATCTCAGAACATCTCTGAACATCTAAGGATGTCTCTGAACATCTCAGAACGTCTCTGAACATCTAAGGATGTCTCTGTACATCTCAGAATGTCTCTGTAAATAACAAGAGTTTTGTACATGTAATTGAAAAGAAAACCTGCTCAGAACTTCTTGAAACGTCTCGGAATGTCTCAGAATATCTTAAAACGTCTCCAAACGTCTCAGAGCATCTCAGAATGACACAGAACTTCTCAAAACATCTTGGAATGTCTCCAAACATAACATTTCAGAACATCTAAGAACATCTCAAAACATCTCAGAACATCTCTGAACATCTAAGAATGTCTCTGAACATCTCAGAACATCTCTGAACATCTAAGAATGTCTCTGAACATCTCAGAACATCTCTGAACATCTAAGAATGTCTCTGAACATCTCAGAACATCTCTGAACCTCTCAGAACATCTCTGAACATCTCAGAACATCTCTGAACATCTCAGAATGTCTCTGTACATCTTAGAACATCTCCAAACATCACAGAATGTCTCAGATAGACTCCAAACATCTCCGAACATCTCTACTCTCTGTCTGATGCCGATGACTCTTTTTTTTTCACATCAGTAACTAATATAAAATATTTAAATGCATTACATAAATTCATAAATTATAAATGGAATAAAATCCTGACTTATAAATGTAGAATAATAAAAGATCACATGGTCCAGAATTGGGGTCTGTTTAAGGTGGAATGTATGAACTTCTGCACTAAGGAGAAACAGGAGAATACAAGAGCAAGACCAACTGATGGAACGGTAGGTTCTGACATAAAGAGCATGTGGCACCTCGATGAGCTCCATGACTGAAATACTCTTCCAACACCTAGTAACATCACTCCCACCAATCATGCTCTCTAAGACTGGAACTTTACATTCTATGATGTATACTACAGTATATGAGCAGAAGTTTGTGCACCATCACACCCGTACAGTATGTTTTTAATAAACGTCTCAGTCCAAATGTTTTCCCCCTGGGAATAAGCTCCACTTTTGTCTTCTGGTAGACTTTTAGATGTTGGAGAAAGACTGCAGGAATTTAGTTTTCAGTGTGGTTGAGTCAGAGTCAGGGCTCTGTGGAGGACACTCGAGTTCTTCCACTCTAACCTTCACCTCCACACCACGTCTCCATGGAGCTTCTTTGTGCACAGAGGCGTCGTCATGCTGGAACGGTGTCTGTAGGGAAACGGTAAAGCTACAGCACACAAAAATGTTCAATACAATTCAGGAAAAAGCACATATGCTGTAGGTGTGCTGGGTGCACATACTTTTGACCATATAGCGTATATAGTGTAAGTATTAAAATGGTATTCAGGATTATAACCAGCCTCTGAGAGCAGAAACATCGATGCTATCTTTATAAGTGATACTAAGATGAATAAGACATTTGGCTGCCTGATCAGCCTGACAACATGGTGGCATTTTCTCAACTAGTAATCGAATCCTGATTGAAAACATCACACCTATTAATAATCAGCTAATATTTATACACTGTATATAGCATGAGGCGAACGTGCTAACCACTAAGCCACCATGCACCCCAAAGTATTTCTTCAATTATTTTATTATATGATAAACATTTTGATTACAATTCATATTCATATTAAGTTCCTGTTCTCACTGACATTATAGCAGCTATAAACATTCTCCTCTGACCGTTCCAAAGCTCTGACACCGGAGACTCCATCCATACATATTGCAGAAGTACCTGTGAATGAGCTGCTGCTATAGATTTATATAAACCTGCGATCTGTCTGAGCTGTAAAAAGTAATCAATCCTTTCTGATCAAACACTTACCAGGATTTAACAGAACTCCTTTATCATTAGCAGCTCAGCGATGGTGTAAAAGTGGATGCGGACCTCAGTAAACTCATAAGGCTGGTGTCCGTGTCCGTTCACCCTGTGGAGACGTGCAGATGGAGTCTATAAAAGATGAAGGTCAGAGAATCAATGTCTCTAGAAAGTCAGATGAACCCAGGAGACTGTTTGATTGTCATGCTGTCATGCTGCATGTGTCACTGCATGTGTTACAGATCTGAAGTCTGTGTTCAAACTGCATGCGTCCTCAAGCCAGCAACGGACGGTTAGAAAAAAGACAAAGAACAAGCATTAATCCAGAACATGGGGAACTGGATTAACCCCTTTTTTTATGACGCTCATGAAGCGGAGATGGACTTTTTTTTATTCAGCATAAACAAACAAATGATTTTCTGTCTCTGAGTCTAATCCAGAATGAGTCGGGACTCCGTTGGCTTTCGGCATGAGACGTTGTTGATGAGCTTACACTGAATTTTAGTGGTTGAAGATAAACACCTTTACATTTTTAGCTGGTGGTTTGATATCAGCATTTACTAAACTGTTTTGGTTTTTTTTTTACAGAACATTTCTATGAATATGTCATCTTTAGTGTCTACTTTAGTGTCTACTTTCATATGAGCTTTAACTAAACCAACACCGTAGAGCGAGACATGACAAAGGCATTCAAAGACATTTTTCCCCTAAAAGAGTTCATCTGGGGGGGCACGGTGGCTTAGTGGTTAGCACGTTCGCCTCACACCTCCAGGGTTGGGGGTTCGATTCCCGCCTCCGCCTTGTGTGTGTGGAGTTTGCATGTTCTCCCCGTGCCTCGGGGGTTTCCTCCGGGTACTCCGGTTTCCTCCCCCGGTCCAAAGACATGCATGGTAGGTTGATTGGCATCTCTGGAAAATTGTCCGTAGTGTGTGATTGCGTGAGTGAATGAGAGTGTGTGTGTGCCCTGCGATGGGTTGGCACTCCGTCCAGTGTGTATCCTGCCTTGATGCCAGATGACGCCTGAGATCTCGATGGCTCCCCGTGACCCGAGGTAGTTCGGATAAGCGGTAGAAGTTGAGTGAGAGTGAAGAGTTTATCTGCACTAAAAATAGACTTTAATCATTTTAGATATTAAAGATATTATCGTTATTGATCTAGTGTCCAAAAAACAGCTCCTATATACTTAAAATGATCACACAGAAAACTCTGCATATGAAATCAGGTGTAAATTTCCTTCTGACACTTCTGTAAACACATCACCAAGTCTGAGACACACCGAGACACTGTGATGCTAAAACTGAGGCTGTTACATTTCACACTTCTGTCATTTTTAGTTTTAGTTTTATTTTTGCCTCAAATGCAGCATCTGACTAAAAAAAAAAAAAAATCTTGGCTGATGCACTTTATTCTTAGAGGAACGCTGATCTCTGTGTTTTTCTGTCCAAAGCAATCACCGTGTAAAGTCGAATAAAGTGCGCAGTCTGGCAACCTCGCGAGAGGTTCGTGTTTAAGATACATAAAGACATAAAGGTGAAGTGACTTGGTATGTAGTCACGTGATTTATTCAAAGGATAATATTGTGATTGATGGGTTAGTTCGTGACATGAGAGAGAGAGAGAGAGAGAGAGAGAGAGAGAGAGAGAGAGAGAGAGACTTTTGATCAGTAGCAACCTGTTGTTGCAGCTCATCGTTCACTTTAAGGTTCTCCTGCACCAGTTGAACGTTTCACGTGTAATCCGTAATTCCCCCCTCTCCACCCCCGCCCCCTCCCTATCCGGTGAACACAGACCGGGCGCGGAGGAGAGACGACGCATGATGTCGGTTTGGTGATGTGGTCGCTTTTCAGGGGCGCGCACCGGGGACCGTGTATCCGCCTTTCTCTGCGGCGAACCGGAGCAGGAACAAGAGGAGGAGGAAGAGGAGGAGGAGGAGGAGAGAGACGCTGACGGACGGGCTGATCGCTAAATGGAGCCCTTCACCCGGAGATCTTCCACAAATTAGTTTTTTTTTTTCAGGTAGCAGAGGGAATAAACGCGCTTCACCGATTTCTCGTGTTCTTTCTTGGATTTTTGTCTCTGCGCGCTCGTGTGACGCCGTTTATCGGGCTCGATGAACAGGTCGAAAACTTTGAGGAAACATGTCTGAAGATGCTCTCCGTTCTGTTTTCGTCGCGCGCGTTTGCTGTGTTTGGTGTCAAAAAACGAGGGAAAACCAAGAGCGCAAGGACGTGCGTGATCATCGGTGACATGAGCGGTGGTCGGATCCGCGCGGCTGGTTGATGGCACTGCGCGCCGGCGCGACCTGCATCGGCCACGTCTTGCGCAGAGTGCCGCGCTTGCACGTCTCGCGTTCGCGGCGCTCCAGCAGCCTGCTGTGCCTCTCCCTGAGCCACGACCGTGACCCGGGGACGCTCGATTGCAAGCGCCCGTGTCCAAGCTTTCCTGACTGCCACTGTCGCCACTGCCCGTGCCGCTGCCGCCGCGCACTCCCGGCGGATCCGCGGGGACATGAGCCCCACGCGGGCTGGTTCCGGGGCGCCATGAAGCGGCAGAACGTGCGGACCCTCTCCCTGATCGTCTGCACGTTCACCTACCTGCTGGTCGGCGCCGCCGTGTTCGACGCGCTCGAGTCGGACTTCGAGATGCGCGAGAAGGAGCAGCTACAGGCCGAGGAGAAGCGGCTGCAGGGCAAGTACAACATCAGCGAGGACGACTACCGGAAACTCGAGACCATCATCATGGAGGCCGAGCCACACAGGGCCGGCGTGCAGTGGAAATTCGCTGGATCTTTTTACTTCGCCATTACCGTCATCACCACCATCGGTGAGTCAGAGCGAGCTTCATGCGCTTCTTCTTTTCCTCGGAGTTTACTTCAGCTACAAACCTGCGCGCTGTTACAGATGCAGTAACTCAAATTAATAACACCTGTAGTTCTGAATGAACCTTTCATGTGATCGAACTCATCTCGTTATAAACACGCACTGAAAACTCTTACAACACAATACACATTAGCACAGCAGCTGGAGGTCAGGCCACGTCAAGGCCTTTTCTTTTTTTAAACTGTTTTTGCTGTATGACCAAAACGACGAAGAAACCTATTAAAACTATGTTGCAGTCTTACATATGCAACATGTAGCATATGAATGTATGTGTGCTGCAGGATGGATGCGCATTGCACACTACGCACTGCTTAATCCTGCTCTAGTGAGCGTCGGGAATCACTTCATCACAGATCACAGCCAGAATTATCAGCATGTAGGAGTGAAATCCATCTCACCTGAGGGTCGGTTTATTTCGCAACTGGTTGCTGTGTACAAAGTACAGAAAGTGTGGAAGTGCTTTTTGTTTTATGTGTTAAAAAACATCAAATATAAAAGGCAGGAGCAGAAATATATTCACTTCCGATTTGGATGGATTAAAGGGGCGACATTCACATAGTCACACAGGTATAAATAGTTACTGAGGAGAAAAAAAGGAGCCTTGAGGGGTTTAGAGAAGAACGTGGAGCACATGATGTGAAGGATGATTTCACACTTCCTAAATTCCTAAATGTGTTTATTTATAACTCGTTAACATAAAGGAATAAACGGATAAATAAGACTTTGGAGCGCGCGGCAGGTGGCTGTGATCAGCACCACGTCTCTCTCCATTTCTCCGCTTGTTTCTCCTCGTTAAAAAGTCAGAAAGTGTATATTTGTGGTTCGCGTTTGTGTTTGCTCCTTTTATGCTGAATCCTCTTTTAATTTCAACCGTGTGATCTTTTTTTTCTTTTTCGGCGGCATTAAAACGATAATAAATAATCTGAAATAAGACGAAAATGTGAGTTTTAAACCGTAGACTTCGTGGCCGCGCTCGCTGGTGCTGAACGGACAGCGACAACCGCGTGCACGATCACGAGCACGCCAGGGAGCGCGCAACACTCTACAACCAGTAGCGACTTTTCCTACAACTTCTCAAACAGAGAAACCTATTTTTTTGGCACAGATACACTATGTTAGCTACCACTAATTTGCTGCTTTACGATACAAACTCAAAGGTTAAATATTGTGCGTTTAATTTTGGCACCTAGAGTGAGTTTAAAGCGCATTTAAATGATTTGTTTAAGTATTAAAGCTCACTGCTGCATCTTAGAGGCTGCAATTACAAAAACGTACAATCGAGATATAGGAAGTATAGGAAAGCTATTTTGTATATTATTAAAATATAAAACAGATATCTTATAAATAGAAACTGGTATTTTAATTTGTGTGTGTGTGCGTGTGTGTGCGCGTGTGTGTGTGTGTGTGTGTGTGTGTGTGTGTGTGTGTGTGTGTGTAAGCAGGTGCACGGTTTGTGGACAAACCTACAGAGAATAATTCACTCTGCGCACTTAGAAAATAGAAACTGACTGAAGACACACTCTCAGAAATAAAGGCGTATTTATTTATTTATTTATTTATTTATTTATCTTTTACTTAATCTTGCCGCATATTTGGCATCTTTCACAGTCCGCTCTACGCTCTGTAGCATTATTGTTCACCTTTAATTATCATTCATTAATTATTTACATACACTTTAATTATCCTTATGTACCTTGCATTTTTTTTAAACGCTTCTAGGTAACATTCATAACCAGGACCATGATGGTTCGATATAAGCGAATAGAAATAAATGACACTTAGTAGCTTGATTTATTTCAGAGTGTGTACAGTATCTAGTATGTGGTCTGTATATAGCCTCAGATTGATAGAGCATCTGAGGAGATTAATGTATCATAAATGTGTCTAAAAGCAGTGAAGTAAGATTTGCCTGTGAGTGTAATTGGTGTTAGGTCTGTAGTCGTGAAATGATGCTGTTTTCCACCTAGTCACTGTGTGATTGACAGAGAAAAGTGATGAGATGAAACACACACACACACACACACACACACACACACACACACACACACACACACACACACACACACACACACACACAATCATCATCATCATCATCATGACTCGGCTGACATTCACTGTTTTAACTCCAGATAAATCTTAGATATCTATTTCTAGGTTTTAGAACTGTGTGTGTGTGTGTGTGTGTGTGTGTGTGTTTGAGTGTGTGTAAGCTAAAATCCATGTCATCTTCATATCATGGTGTTCCTCTTCTCAACCGTCACCCTACATCATTACTACAAATTCACAGTGATGCAAGTTATATTTGAATGTTTTAATAAATATTAATGAGGAATTATGCAAATGAGCTCCTGGCTTTACTTTTTTTAATCAGGTGATGTAAGATGAGACTCTAAAGGTGAACTAAAAATATCAGAGGCTCATATTCATATTCTCTCTCTGTTTGCATTTATTTACACAATCGAGGCTTCATCTAATTAAATATGCGCGTTTAATTTGCCTTGATTTATTAAACAAATAATGTAGCTTTCTTATGATTTTGTTAAAGTTAAAACGATTCATTCGAAACGATTCGAAAGTTAAAACGATTCATTCACACCGAACGACATAAAAGTTTGAAAAACTTGTTGAAGGTAATTTTGAATATTCAGTTAGAGTAAAACTGAATATTTATAATAAATGCATGCAACAATTTTTTTGTTTACTCAGAGGTTCATTTTTTTCAAGGCAAAATATTTTGTTGGAGTGTCATTAATTTATCCTTTAATTTTTTTTTAATGCTAAATCCATGGGAAGAAATGTGCTTATGTAACATGTATGGAAGGAGTCTCCAGTTTCAGTACTTTGTAACAGCCAGTTGTGAAGCTGAGATGTTTTCCATCGTGGGAAAGATAAAACCCTCACAGTGCTTTATTTCTTACATAACATGCTTTAGTTGAAGCACGATCTTTTGTGGCTCAGATTCTCTGCTGGTGCAGTGTTGGAGTTTTGGTGATGCGACAGATGATGATGGGTTTTCATCTAAAATTCTTCCACAACAACTAATAAAACAATTCAAAGAACTTGATGAAAAAAAAAAAGAATAAAAGAAGCATGGATGTAAGGGAGAAATAAGGAAAGGAAGAAAATGCTAGCCAAGGCAGGGGGACAGGAATAAGAATAAGTAATAAAAAACAGAAAGAAAGAAAGAAAGAAAGAAAGAAAGAAAGAAAGAAAGAAAGAAAGAAAGAAAGAAAGAAAGAAAGAAAGAAATGCTTATAGACAAAGAAAATAGCGAATAAGTCAAGAAGGGAACATAGAAAAAAGTAAGGAAGGATGTGAGGAAGATGGGAAGAACAACAAGCTGAAGATAGGAAGATGAATATGAGAAAGGAGGAGTAGAAGAAGTAAAGAAATAGAAATGTTAGAGTAAAGGACTGATGTGGACACAAAGACATTAGAGTAAGGAATGATGTGCACACAGTGACATTAATTTAAAGCAGTGATGAGGACACAGAGACATTAGAGTAAGGAATGATGTGGACACAGAGACATTAGAGTAAGGAATGATGTGGACACAGAGACATTAGAGTAAGGAAAGATGTGGACACAGAGACATTAGAGTAAGGAATGATGTGGACACAGAGACATTAATTTAAAGCAGTGATGAGGACACAGAGACATTAGAGTAAGGAATGATGTGGACACAGAGACATTAGAGTAAAGGACTGATGTGGACACAGAGACATTAGAGTGAGGAATGATGTGGACACAGAGACATTAGAGTAAGGACTGATGTGGACACAGAGACATTAGAGTAAAGGACTGATGTGGACACAGAGACATTAGAGTAAGGACTGATGTGGACACAGAGACATTATAAATATGAACTCAGAGCTGATTCAGCATATTTGAAGTCTCTCTGAAACTTTTAGCTGGAGTGATTAGTACTGAGATCCGCTGACTCACCATCTGCCTCTGAGACAGAAACCATGATGACTTGTGTGACTCGACTCGAAAGGTCTACACACAGCATAGTGGAAGGGGCGGAGCCATCACTCAGCCGTCATTCAGCCATCATAGCTCAGATTTTGCTAGCTATGGAGACTAAACATTTGCGGATGAATAATGAGACTTGAGGAGAAGAACGATCTGAAAGGTTTAGTGTTACATCACATTAAACACTGTGTGTGGGGCTGTGATGAAGGTACAGTAACCAACAATGGTGTTCTGAGATGGAGAGCACTTCCTTCCTTCTTTTTCCTTCTTTCCATCGTTTATTTACTCATGTCTTCATCCGTTTTATTTTTTATTATTTATATTTTTCTTTCTGTGCTACACCTATCCACCATTTCTTTTTTTCTTTCTTTCTTTTATTCCCCACTTTCTTTCTTTCTTTCTTTCTTTCTTTCTTTCTTTCTTTCTTTCTTTCTTTCTTTCTTTCTTCACACACACACGTACACACACATACACACACACACTAACACACACACACTTACTAACACACATACACACACTAACACACACACACACACGTACACACACACACGCAGACACACACTAACACACACACATGTACACACACACAAACACACACACTAACACACACACACACACTAACACACACACACACACACAAACACACACTTACACACACACAAACACACACACAGACACACACAAACACACACACACAAACACACACACACTAACACACACACACAAACACACACAAACACACACACACACAAACACACACACTAACACACACACACAAACACACACACTAACACACACACAAACACACGCAGACACACTAACACACATAGTGTAGTTATAGTCTACTGATCTGAACATGGTTCTTAACCCTCAGTATAAAGAGATAGATGAAGGTTGGTCTGGATGAAATACCGTGACTTTGTGGGTCATGATGGACTCTGTGTGTTAGAACCACTCAGGTGAGACAGATTCTAGGATATAAATAAAGAACTTTTGGTTCTTAACCAGGACAGGAAGCTTTCTTTCTTTCTTTCTCCACTTTCTTTCTTTCTTCCTGTCAGGTTTTACTCACTCGTCTCTGCCTTGTCCTGTGATTAGTTTATTATGTAATTAAGACGTGAGCCTCGTTTACACATCAGCGTGTTACGGCTCATGGGATCTTTCCATCATTTCCACGTGTCATGTGCAAACATGTCTTGACAGTCGAGTTAATAACTTTTCCTCTGCTCTGTTTCCTCGCCTCTGTTTCCTCTGCTCTGTTTCCTCGCCTCTGTTTCCTCGCCTCTGTTTCCTCTGCTCTGTCTCCTCTGCTCTGTTTCCTCTGCTCTGTTTCCTCTGCTCTGTTTCCTCGCCTCTGTTTCCTCGCCTCTGTTTCCTCTGCTCTGTTTCCTCTGCTCTGTTTCCTCGCCTCTGTTTCCTCTGCTCTGTTTCCTCTGCTCTGTTTCCTCTGCTCTGTTTCCTCTGCTCTGTTTCCTCGCCTCTGTTTCCTCGCCTCTGTTTCTTCGCCTCTGTTTCCTCGCCTCTGTTTCCTCGCCTCTGTTTCTTCGCCTCTGTTTCCTCGCCTCTGGACCACTTCGTTTTGGTTTAAAGCGTCAATCAGACGTAATTGAAACCATCACTAGTGTCTGTGTGTCAGGATTAGTGTGAGTTTACACAACAGATCTGCTCATATGCGGAGGGACTGGTGGCATTATCGATTGTTGCTATGGCAACTATATACGTTAAAAGCCCCGGTTCACATCTCGCCTGTGAAATAGATTCTTCCTTCTTCGCTAAACCAAACAACGTCCAACGTGTCTGAAGTTTAAACTCACACCTGACTTTCCAGTGTCAAGTGAAGAAAACCAGATGTTGATTTTCCTCAATGTATTTTCATCTATTGCTTCCTTCAACAATTCTTTTTCTCTTTTCTATATTTTTTCTTCTTCTTCCTTTGTAACTTCTTCTTCTGTTCATTCTTCTTTCCTCTGCTCATATGTAAAGAACTTTTCTTTTCTTTTCTTTTCTTTTTGCTGTTCATTATTTTCTTTCTTTCTTTCTTTCTTTCTTTCTTTCTTTCTTTCTTTCTTTCTTTCTTTCTTTCTTTCTTTCTCTATTTTTATTTATTTTTCATTTTTTTCTTTCTTTCTCTAAGGGTTTATTAGATAAGGCCAATTTCTTCTTTTTCGTCTTCTTCTTCTTCTTCTTCTTCTTCTTCTTCTTCTCCTCCAATGCCTCTTTCTTTCATCCTTTCTTCCTCTTCCTCCTTTCATTTCCTTCTTATTGTTTACATAATTTCCTTTTTTGACCACAGACACTCTGAGGGAGGAATTTATCCAATAATCTTCCATCTGCTCAAAAATAATGGCACCCCGCTGCTACATTAGTAGATTAGCTAGAGTGTCGATCAGGCTTTGTGCTAATCTATAAATGTGCTAATGATTACTGGATCATTATATATATATATATATATATATATATATATATATATATATATATATATATATATATATATATAAAAACATTGTCATCAGCCAATAAGGTTAAAGCAGCTCTTTTAGTGTAAGCACTTATCATGAAACTGAATATGAAATGTGTCTAGTCATCAGGACCAGTACACATCATGAGATAAATATAAAAAATTTAAATGCTAAAGTACCAAAATGGGGGGGCACAGGGGCTTAGTGGTTAGCATGTTTGCCTCACACCTCCAGGGTTGGGGGTTCGATTCCCGCCTCCGCCTTGTGTGTGTGGAGTTTGCATGTTCTCCCCGTGCCTCGGGGGTTTCCTCCGGGTACTCTGGTTTCCTCCCTCGGTCCAAAGACATGCATGGTACGTTGATTGGCATCTCTGGAAAATTGTCCGTAGTGTGTGATTGCGTGAGTGAATGAGAGTGTGTGTGTGCCCTGTGATGGGTTGGCACTCCGTCCAGGGTGTATCCTGCCTTGATGCCCGATGACGCCTGAGATAGGCACAGGCTCCCTGTGACCCGAGGTAGTTCGGATAAGCGGTAGAAAATGAGTGAGTGAGAGTGAGAGAGTACCAAAATGTTCAAGGGGCGGGGTTATGGATTAGGGGCGGAGTTAGCACTGCTAGTAATATGCTACTTACTTTATTTGTATAAAATAATCTGTAATAATCAAATATCTAAATACAATTTCACCACATCAGCATGACTTATTAAAAATCATTATTTAGGGAATTAATATAGGGAATTTTATTTTGATGTATAATTTTGCTAAATCATGCAGTTTTCCTTCACACAATGTTCATTACAGCTGATTACAGTCACTCGGCTTTATTTTACGGCCACGATGACGATGTGATCGTAGACGTCAGAGCCATGGTGTTTTTAAGATGCTGGGTTCGTTACATTTTCCTCCATGGTGCTCATCTCCGTGATGATGTTTGCTTTGCTTTATTTCCAGTATGATGTTTGCTTTATGTAGAGCAGCGTGATGTTGAGGGAGCAATAATGGAGATTTTATTATATCAGTATTATCAACATGTAATCTCCATATTCATAACACTAGACTTGCTGAATGAGCCTATATGTCATTTTAACCCTCATTAATCATGCATTAGCTTGGAGATGATTTCATATTCATGATGCAAGCAGAAACACAGCAGAAATAAAGACTCATGATTATTTTATACAGAGACAAAATAAACTGCTCAGAGTTCAGCTCTAAAACAGACTGGAGCAGAACTTTACTTTACATACACTGACCAAGTCATGTTCAGTACTGAGCTAAACACACACACTAACACACACACATGCAGACACACACACACTTACTAACACAAACACACACAAACATAACACACACACACGTACACACACACACAAACACACACACACACACATGCAGACACTAACACACACACACACACTAACACACACACACACACATACACACACATACACACACACAAGCAGACACACACACACACACTTACTAACACAAACACACAGAAACATAACACACACACGTACACACAAACTAACACACACACACGCAGACACACACAGACTAACACACACACGTACACACACACACACACAAACACACACACAGACACACACACAAACACACACAAACACACACAAACACACGCAGACACACTAACACACATAGTGTAGTTATAGTCTACTGATCTGAACATGGTTCTTAACCCTCAGTATAAAGAGATAGATGAAGGTTGGTCTGGATGAAATACCGTGACTTTGTGGGTCATGATGGACTCTGTGTGTTAGAACCACTCAGGTGAGACAGATTCTAGGATATAAATAAAGAACTTTTGGTTCTTAACCAGGACAGGAAGCTATAACACGGTGCACTGGATAATAAAGTGGGAAAGGAGCAGGATAAATATAACTACAGCTAAAAACAGCTCCAGGTTTGAACTTCAAAGTAGAACTTTAACACAACAGGCTTCATTTTACTCACACAGCTGCTGGACGTCCTTTAACCAGTAAACCCACAGTCACACATACTGTAGCATCAGTGTTTGTTTGTTTGTTTCTTTAATTTTTTATCTTTTTCGTCAGTACTTCCACCTCCTTAATTCCTTCCTTCCTTGCTTCCTTCCTTCCCCTCCCTTACAACACTTTATTCTTTTATACAACAGAACCTTTAAGGGTTCTCTCAGAGTAATAACTGACGAACCAGAACTCAGAAATCAAGCTCCAAACTAAATAGCTGAAATGGTAAAGCTTGTAATACATTGTGTCTAGGTTGCCAGATTTGTGATGTTTCTCCAGTGAATTTGACTCCTATAGACATGTTGTATAAATAAATTATATTCATAATTATGTAAATAATTCATATCATATATACATAAATATGATGTTCTGTGAAACAACTAGAAGATATTTATCAATTTTTGCTATCAGTTGAGTTGATTTTGTAGAGCAGATCTGGCAACCCAGCCATTATCACTGTATTGCTTTTGTTATTTTTGTGTAAGCAAAGACACACAATGTGTTGTCTTGTGCTCTGTGCACCTACTAAATTACTGAATGACTTCACACTAAAGCGCAGAGTTCTGAGTGTGTGTTTGACGAGTGTGACGACTGTGTGTTCCGCACACACACACGTCAGTGCTGCAGCTTACACTGATTAGTTATCACACAGTACAGAGACTCCACTGAGTGAAAAACACAAGATAAGGAGCATCTGTGTTCTGTTCACACCTGAGCATGACTCAGACTCACAATGGACCTTGCGTTCATTTTTCTTACCTCAAACTGTCAGATGTCTTACAAAACCATGCCTTCTGTACACACACACACACACACACATACACACACACACACACACACACATGGTGCAGTCAGGGTAAATAAGTGAGAGTTTAGTGAGGTAGTTTCATGTTAATGTTAAACATTACAATATGTCAAATGTATGTAAAATTCTGAAGAACGTTTGTGCTTTAATTAATGAAGTAAACAGTCTGTGGATGTGTTCATGACAACGCTGTTTCCTAATATTATAATAATCAGCCGTTCGAATACAACGTGTCTTCACCTTATTGTTTTTTCTTTGATAATTTTCTCCTTTTTTTAATTTTAATTTTGATTCCATACAAAAAAAAACAAAGAAAACAAAGATGTTGATAGTTTTATAGTTCAGTGTAGTTTGACAAGATCTGGCCACTAGGAGTGAGAGTTGTGAAGAGTGCTTGGACCCCGCAAATCGCTCTTTTCCCCTATATCGCTTGTGTAATTGGAGAAGTTTAATTGATGTAGATTCCCGCCACTGAAAGTCATCAGTAATTGGCTACAGAAAGAGTGGGAGGAGTTTCGTGTAATTAGACGTTTGGAGTTTACTGTTTAGTTTAAAATAGAAAGTGGATTGTTTAGAAGAGTTTAAGCGAGTTTTATTGTTTCCGCTGATGTTAAAGAACATTAAATCCCTGCTGCTTGACCCGGTAACGTGAGAGTGACGTTTACAGCCTTCACGTGTTTCAGCGGTTCTGTGAATAACGTGACGATGTGTTTATCCTGAACTTACAGAGAGGTGTGTGTGTGTGTGTGCGCGCGCGTATGTGTGTGGTATGTATATGTGTGCGTGTGTGTGTGGTATGTATGTGTGCGTGCGTGCGTGCGTATATACTGTATATGTGTATGTATGTTTCTGTTTCTCCCTCCTGGCTGTGTGTGTGTGTTCGTGCAGGTGTGTGTGTGTGTGTGTGTGTGTGTGTGTGTGTGTGTGTATGTTTCTGTTTCTCCCTCCTGGCGCTGTGTGTGTGTGTGTGTGTGCGCGTATATATATATATATATATATATATATATATATATATATATATATATATATATGTATGTATGTATGTATGTATATGTATATGTGTGTGTGTGTATGTTTCTGTTTCTCCCTCCTGGCTGTGTGTGTGTGTGTGTGTATGTTTCTGTTTCTCCCTCCTGGCTCTGTGTGTGTGTGTGTGTGTGTGTGTGTGTGTGTGTGGTGAGAGACACCGAGCCTCGGTTTCTGTGGAGACTCTGTGTAATTTGGTCATGTGTGCGGCACTAAGTCATGGTGGAGCAGATTGCAGTGAGGGTCCAATGCCGCACTTTCGCTTGTCCCTGATTAATTACTCTGCATGTTTCCATCGCTCAGGCGACGGCCTGCGTCTGTCCCCCACAATCCCCTGCTCTCTTGGCTGTTAGATACTGGCTAACCTCGATTTAGGGGTCATGATACCACCTGGGTGTGTGGAGTGATCAAAGAGGAGACACAGGTTCCTGATGAATAGAGGAACGGAGCGGTGAAGAATCGGCTCTTTCCCCTGAAACACACCGCAGCGTGTTGTCACTGAAGCTCGCGGTTCAGGAACACAGTGTGCTGGTGATTTAGCTCACAGGAGTCAGAGTTAATAACTGTCTCTGTCTCCCACTTCAGAATAAACACCTCCAGAATCTAAAAACGGACTAAACTCGATTCCCTTCACAACACACGCGCTAATCTGAATAAGTCCGCTCGCACCTCGGCGGCCGAGCGCGTGCCCTGCTCATGAACCGCATTTTTCGGTTTCTATTTTTAGCTCGAGCCACACACATACACTCACACACACACACCCTCACAGCGGCGCTGCAGCACGCGTGGATCTAAGACCGCCGCTCTCTGCAGAATAGCAATGTCGGCGTCAGCGTATTCACAGAGACGACACGCTGTAGATTCTCATTAACATCCTGCCACTCAGCTCAGCCTGCTGCAGACCCACAGGGCCTGGGTCTGTACAGAATTAGCATAATAACCAAGAGCTTCTGAGTTTGTATATTTCTAATAGACAATGGATGAAGATGAGGAGGGTTCAAATCTTTGCTTGGTCATGCCACCGTGTGTGTTTGTGTGTGTGTGTTTATGGAAGCCAATGCTAACAAAATGTACGCGTGCTTCTTTTGAGATGCATATGTGTGCTGGAAATAAAAGGACGTCTCCTTGGTGAATAGCGAGTGCACCTGAGTGCAGGTGTCATCCTGCGAGTGCTATTCACTCACCACGAGAGGCAAAAAAGCCTTTGATGCTGTCTGTCATGTGTAGCATGAACACTACGGTGTGAAGCTCTCTCTCTCTCTCACAGTCATTCATTCATTTATTCACCTTTTTTCTCTTTCTTTTTGTTACGCTACCTTCACGTGTTCCTCTGTACGCTTTTCACCTGCAGTAATTGTAGCTCACCGATGCGTCAGGATTTGGTGAAATTGCTGCACTCGGATCCGCCGTTAAAGATCCAATCAGCGTTTTGTGGCCATTCGCAGACTCAACCTGCACTTTGTCGGGGGAAGTAAATGAAATGGCATTTGAAGTGAATATGTGTGTAATAATAAGAACATCATTAACATTGACATTATCGGATGAGGATGAGGTTCACTTCTGAGTCTGGTTCCTCTCGAGGTTTCTTCCACATATCATCTCAGGGAGTTTTTCTTACCACCGTCAAACAACAAAGTAGCAAACAAAGTAGAGACCCTTCAACTGATGGACACCGTAAGACGTAACACACCACCGCTGAATCAATATAAGAGCTTGTACGAGAAAAAAACGCATAGCATACGTGAAAAAATACAAATTACTCTCTCACTCACTCATTTTCTACCGCTTATCCGAACTACCTCGGGTCACGGGGAGCCTGTGCCTATCTCAGGTGTCATCACCATCAAGTGGAGGATACACCCTGGACGGAGTGCCAACCCATCGCAGGGCACACACACACACTCTCATTCACTCACGCAATCACACACTACGGACAATTTTCCAGAGATGCCAATCAACCTACCATGCATGTCTTTGGACCGGGGGAGGAAACCGGAGTACCCAGTAAGTGCAGCATTCAACACAATAGATCATGATATCCTTCTACAACGGCTTAATCAAGTAGCCGGTTTCAGGGATCTGTGCTGAACTGGTTTGCTTCCTACATTATCTTAAGGACAGGTCTTTTTCTGTGAATTTGGGAAATTGTTTTTCATCTAGAGCTCAAATCTCCTATGGTGTTCCTCAGGGCTCTATCTTGGGTCCTTTGCTTTTCTCATTGTATATGCTTCCACTTGGTTATATCTTTCAGAAACATAATTTATCATCTCTATGCTGACGATACTCAATTCTATTTTCCTGTTAAAAACAATAACTGCTCTGTGTCCACTCTGTTTGCTTGTCTTCAGGACATTAAGTGCTGGCTGGATCTGATTTTTTTACAGTTAAATAATGACAAAACCGAAATAATAGTTTTTGGTCCAACAAATGTCTTCTGGTCTTATAAAGCAGCTTGGCCCTTTGTCTGCTAATGTACATGATCATATTAGAAACCTTGGTGTTGTTTTTGATCCTATGTTGTCCTTTTGATAAACAGATTAGCACTGTTGTGAAAAGCAGCTTTTTTCAGTTAAGATCAATTGCTAAAAGCAAGAAGATGCTTTCTATGAAGGACCTTCAAACGATAATTCATGCTTTTATAACTTCGAGATTGGATTACTGCAACTCTCTTTATTTTGGCTTGTCTAAATCATCTCTCGACCGTTTACAACTGGTACAAAATGTGGCAGCGAGATTACTGACTGACAACAGAAAACGTGAGCACATTACCCCAGTACTCGCCTCACTGCACTGGCTCCCGGTTAAGTTCCGTATTGATTTTAAGATTTTACTTTGTTTTTAAAGCTTTACATGGTTGCGCTCCCCAGTATATTTGTGACCTCCTCACTCCGTACCCTACCCCTAGATCTCTTCGGTCTGATAATCAATTCCTTCTCTCGGTACCTTGTGCACATTTTAAAACTAAGGGCGATCGGGCGTTTGCTACGGCAGCTCCAAAGCTGTGGAACAATCTCCCTCTTCATTTAAGATCTGCTACCATTGTCTCATTGTTTAAATCTGCTACTTTTATTCTGTATGTTTTAACTCTGTTTGAAAGTGTAAAATTTTATGTGTTTTCTTTTGGATTGTGTTTTTACTTTTGCACTATTCTTGTTTGTTTCTACTTGATATACAGCACTTTGGCTGCAACGGCTGTTGTTTTTAAATGTGCTTTTATAAATTAATAAACTAAACTACCCGGAGGAAACCCCCGAGGTACGGGGAGAACATGCAAACTCCACACACACAAGGTGGAGGCGGGAATCGAACCCCAAATCCTGGAGGTGTGAGGTGTACGTGCTAACCACTAAGCCACCGTGACCCTAATACAAATAACTAAACCTATTATTTAAACATCACACAAAATGACAACAAAGAAAACGAATTGAAACAATTAAATATTTAATTTAACATATTTTTAAATATATTTTATATTAGTATTTCATTTAAATATTATTATTATTATTATTATTATTATTATTATTATTATTAACAGATAACAAGAAGTCCTCTGTATCTGATTATACCTCCATGATCTCCATTTAAATCTGGAGCTAAATCCTTGAACCGTGAACCTTTGAAATCGTGACCATGTGTGTCTGGGTCTTGTTCTTGCACCATTATCCTCTCATGCAGGTCAATGTCCTCCGTTACCATAACGAACGTAAGTCAAAATCAGAAAATGAAAATCCTTATCAAGAATAAATAAACACCAATTTAAATTAGTATCATTTTTTAAATGAGTTAAAACAGTAAAAATTAAACGAAATTGAACACAATCAAATCATTAACAGCATACAAGCCAATTATTAACGTGATTTACATAAATCTGCATAAACTCGACTGATTGAGTATCTCCTGATTTTATTATCATAAGGTTTTAAAGACACCAGTCTGCTGGATCAAGTGCCCTACTGTGCGCTTTTGTTTAATTAAACAGCGATCCAGTTCATGCCGAGATATATCGATGTGCTTAATGTCTTTTTTGTGTATCTTTGTAATCGACAATAATTTAATGTTCAATCGTCAAAAAAAAAATTTAGTCCTTATTTTCTATCCCTGATTTTTCAGACTTTTTCAAAACACTTGAAAAAAGTAAAATCTGGCAACCTTGAAGGCATGAACTATTATCTTTATTATTACTATTCTACTCTTATCTTATAAATGTAATACAAACCTTACGCTGCACCTTTAATTGTGACCACCAGTGGAAGAGATAGAACAGAGATAGAAATTCATTCATCTTCTACTGCTTATCCGAACTACCTCGGGTCACGGGGAGCCTGTGCCTATCTCAGGCGTCATCGGGCATCAAGGCAGGATACACCCTGGACGGAGTGCCAACCCATCGCAGGGCACACACACACACTCTCATTCACTCACGCAATCACACACTACGGACAATTTTCCAGAGATGCCAATCAACCTACCATGCATGTCTTTGGACCGGGGGAGAAAACCGGAGTACCCGGAGGAAACCCCCGAGGCACGGGGAGAACATGCAAACTCCACACACACAAGGCGGAGGCGGGAATCGAACCCCCAACCCTGGAGGTGTGAGCCGAACGTGCTAACTACTAAGCCACCGTGCCCCCCTTATTTGATTTAGAGTCTTTAAAAAAAACCTTGCTTTTTGAGGTGTTTATAATAATATATTTTAATAATATATATTTAATGACTTTGCACATCATTAAGGATTAAAACTACAGCTTTATGCACATTGAAAATATATATATATATATATATATATATATATATATATATATATATATATATATATATATATACTGTGTATATATACCACAAATTTCCATCACCAAATCCCATAAGCCTTAAAGTTACATACCGCTGCTTTAATTAGCCCGTAAACCATAAACCTTAATCCTAATCCTCTATAAATGACCCCTTTCAAGGTAAAATAGGAAATTCGTTTCTAGCCACAACATCGAACCTTAAGCTCTTCGTTTTAATGTTTAAAATTCATTAAGACGTCATGCCTAGCGAGGCCGATCCTAACCTCGGTTCTCCTCCACGCATTCGTTTTCTGCGCTGTCGGCTCGCATCAAACTCGACGAGCCAAGAAGTTCCAGA
>NC_083473.1:3015971-3065971 GCF_030014155.1 Tachysurus vachellii | reverse complement strand
CACTTCAGGATTTCTTCTTCTTCTTCTTCTTCTTCTTCTTCTTCTTCTTCTTCTTCTTCTTCTCCTCCCCATTTGTTTCTTCTTTCTCCTTCCCAGTGACTCAGATTATCTTGGAACCCTTGGCTCTCTTTCTCTCTCTGCACACTTTTTGTTGACTGTCCAAATTCTTGCTTGTGTGTGTGTATGTCTGTTTGTGTGTGTGTGTGTGTCTGTTTGTGTGTGTGTTTGTGTGTGTTTGTGTTTGTGTGTGTCTGTGTGTCTGTGTTTGTGTTTGTGTGTGAGAGAGACACACACAGACATGCAGCAGTTCGTGCATCATGTAATGGTAAAGCTCAGCAGGTGCCGATGATGTAATTTCCTGGAGGAGTGCATAATTTCTCTCTCTCTCTCTCTCTCTCTCTCTATCTCTCTCTCTCTCTCTCTCTCTCTCTCTGTCTCTCTCTCTCTCTCTCTCTCTCCCTCCCTCCCCCAAACACCCACCACACACACACACACACTCAGATCTCAGTTCAGTGTGTGTGTTGAAGTAAGAGATGAGCGTTGTGGTAAAGACTGGAGAGAGAAATGAATGTGCAGAAATGTAAACACATCAGATTTCACCTCAGAGCCAAAACATTAGAACAGATTCAGTGAGACTTTTACTGTCTGCTCACATTATATCAGGGACCATCATTACACTCAGTATCTGTCTCACTGACGAGAGACAGACAGACGCAAGAGAAACAGAGTGAGACAGGTGGACTGAGAGAGAGACAGACAGACGGAAGAAAAACAGAGTGAGACAGATGGACAGAGAGAGAGACAGACAGACGGAAGAAAAACAGAGTGAGACAGATGGACAGAGAGAGAGACAGACAGACGGAAGAGAAACAGAGTGAGACAGATGGACTGAGAGAGAGACAGACAGACGGAAGAGAAACAGAGAGAGACAGGTGGACTGAGAGAGAGACAGAGATGGAAGAGAAACAGAGTGAGACAGGTGGACTGAGAGAGAGACAGGTGGACTGAGAGAGAGACAGGTGGACTGAGAGAGAGACAGACAGACGCAAGAAAAACAGAGTGAGACAGGTGGACTGAGAGAGAGACAGACAGACGGAAGAAAATCAGAGTGAGACAGATGGACTGAGAGAGAGACAGGTGGACTGAGAGAGAGACAGGTGGACTGAGAGAGAGACAGACAGACGCAAGAAAAACAGTGAGACAGGTGGACTGAGAGAGAGACAGACAGACAGAAGAAAATCAGAGTGAGACAGGTGGACTGAGAGAGAGACAGACAGACGGAAGAGAAACAGAGTGAGACAAGTGGACTGAGAGAGAGACAGACAGACAGACGGAAGAGAAACAGAGTGAGACAGGTGGATTGAGAGAGAGACAGACAGACGGAAGAGAAACAGTGAGACAGGTGGACTGAGAGAGAGACAGACAGACGGAAGAGAAACAGAGTGAGACAGGTGGACTGAGAGAGAGGCAGACAGACGGAAGAAAAACAGAGTGAGACAGGTGGACTGAGAGAGACAGACGGAAGAAAGACAGAGTGAAAGAGACACAGGGAAAGTCTCTATCCGTCTCTCTTTTTATTTTTCCTGTCTGTGTGAGTGAGAGACAGAATGAGGAAAAACTGAGACCATGACAGAGAGAAAAAAAAAGGGAAAGGAAGAAAGAGAGACTGAGAAAGAGACGGAAGAAAAAAACAGATAAGTGGACAGAGAAAAACTGAGAGACAGACAGAGAAAAGAGTGTGTGTGTGTGTCTCTGTGTCTCTGTGTGTGTGTGTGTGTGTGTGTGTGTGTGTGTGTGTTACAGTTACAGTGTGTATGTGAGACAGAATATAGCATTGTAAAGTCACCAGCGGTGTGTGAAATGACCAGCAGCTCATGGAGGAGAGGTGAACTAGATTGGAACAGGATAAGTGTGTGTGTGTGTGTGTGTGTGTGTGTGTGTGTGGTCACAGAGACCTCTCGCTATGTCAGTGTTTTTCCATCATCAGTGACAAAACAAAGCAAGCAACCAGCTGTATTAACACACACACACACACACACACACACACACACACACTTTGTTTTGGTTCAGTTTAATGTCACTGCACTGAGATCAGCTCATCTTCTGTTAACCAGCATGTTATATTAATAATTATTATTATACGATGTAAATATTTCTTTAATTCTCAGTCTTTGTCTTTTCTGTATTAAAATCTCTGTTAAACTGTCGAAGATAAATCTGCTGCTGCTGGATTTATTTCACCTGTGTGTTCGTACCGTACCTGTGTCCTCTCACTGAGTACCTGGGACTGCGGTAACTATGGCAACAGCAAACCGCTGCTGTCCTCCACGCTTACACACTGCAGACCTGGATTGACCTCAGAAACACACACACACACACACACACACACACAGCTGTTCTCTTTATTAGGAACACCACCACACCTGCTTATTCAGGCACTTCTCTAATCAGCCAATCATTTAGCAGCAGCATGATGTAGAAACACATGTTGCTACAGATGAAGAGCTTCAGTTAATGTTCACATCTAACATCAGACTGAAGGAAATGCCTGATTTCTGTTTGGTCAGGTTTCCCACATGTAATTACGCATAACTTGTAATTACGACTTTGCAGCGGTTTTCTGTGCGTTCAACTTGTAAACCCAGAAACTACCTCAGAAACCAGACGACTATTTAATAAAAGCAAAAATTCAACTAAAAGCAAAGCGAAATAATTATGGAGACATATTAAATATAAATATGTATTTTTTTTTTCCTAAGAGAATTTTCCTGATATTTGGGACGTTGCAGTGTGTAAATCTCAGCTGTGGCATTTCTGTAAAAAAAAAAAAAAAAAATCTGAAATTCTATTTGTATATAATGAGATAAATGTTGAAATAGAGCTGAGGTGTGTTTAAGTGTTAAGTATCGACTCGGTTTATAGTGGCGAGAGAGGATCAGTGTGTTAGTTCAGCACCTGGCTCAGGAGATACGCACCACTTCATTTCATCAGCCTGTGTGTGTGTGTGTGTGTGTGTGTGTGTGTGTGTGTGTGATGATTGAGTTGGCGAAAATGCGAATGCAGCCATTGATATGTATGAGTTTCCCCACTTACCAATGTAATCTCTGCGAGCAGGCCGACTTCAACACAGCTTATTGCTATACATGGACGTGTGTATGTGCGTGTATGTGTGTGTGTGTGCGTGTGTGTGAAATAGAGAGATAGGCTTGCTGCCCTCATGTTTACGTCACACACACACACTGCTGTGTCACTTTATGCTCACTCTGCACATCTGCTTAGCAACAGATTGAAGCAGCTTCAGACTCCAGACACAAAACGAGCAGAAATTCAATTTACACAATTTTATGCTTTATGCAAATTTTTGCCTCTGTGTGTTTATACAACGTGGATATTTAATTTCAGTTTGTTTTCTTTTTGCATCCGGAAGAGAATTTCAGACCACAAACAAATCCTGTGTGCTATTTTTAATCTAAATATTTCACATAATTTAAGATTTTCATTGAATTTATTCCTGCATTGAAAACACAAATAAATAAATAAATAAATAAATCTACATAAATAAATATGATTAACTTTAAATTCCTTATTTTAAATTAATTCAGCATTTATATTTATTATTTAATTATTTATTAGTTTGCTTAATTGTAGAGCAGTTTGAGTGATTTTGTTCATACTATTGATTTGTAAAGGAGTTGCTTCTGGCCTCATGCAACAAAACAATAAATTAATTGTGTGTGTGTGTGTGTGTGTGTGTGTGTGTGTGTGTGTGTGTGTGTGTGTGTGTGTGAGCTATTGCTTGTCTGGTGCGAGGGTTGTGTCATATATATTCTAAAATTAAATATATCTGTAATCACATCTGGCAGAATTTTAACAGATGTGTCATAAACGTTGTGTACACCACCTGTACACATACACCACCTGTACACATACACCACCTGTACACATACACCACCTGTACACATACATCACCTGTACACATACACCACCTGTACACATACACCACCTGTACACATACATCACCTGTGCACATACACCACCTGTACACATACACCACCTGTACACATACATCACCTGTACACATACACCACCTGTACACATACATCACCTGTACACATACATCACCTGTACACATACACCACCTGTACACATACATCACCTGTACACATGCACTACCTATACACATGCACCACCTATACACATGCACCACCTGTACACATACACCACCTGTACACATACACCACCTGTACACATGCACCACCTGTACACATGCACCACCTATGCACATACATCCACCTTTACACATACACCACCTGTACACATGCACCACCTGTACACATACACCACCTGTACACATACACCACCGGTACACATGCACCACCTGTACACATGCACCACCTGTACACATGCACCACCTATGCACATACATCCACCTTTACACATACACCACCTGTACACATGCACCACCTGTACACATACACCACCTGTACACATACACCACCGGTACACATGCACCACCTGTACACATGCACCACCTGTACACATGCACCACCTATGCACATACATCCACCTTTACACATACACCACCTGTACACATGCACCACCTGTACACATACACCACCTGTACACATGCACCACCTGTACACATACACCACCTGTACACATACACCACCTGTACACATGCACCACCTGTACACATACACCACCTATACACATGCACCACCTATACACATGCACCACCTATACACATACACCACCTGTACACATGCACCACCTGTACACATGCACCACCTGTACACATACACCACCTGTACACATACACCTACTGCAAACATACACCACCTGTACACATACACCTACTGCAAACATACACCACCTGTACACATACACCACCTATACACATACACCTGCTGTACACATACACCACCTGTACACATACACCACCTGTGCACATACACCACCTGTACACATACATCTGCTGTACACATACACCACCTGTACACATACACCACCTATGTACATACACCACCTATACACATACATTACCTGTACACATACACCACCTATACACATACATCTGCTGTATACATACACCACCTGTACACATACATCTGCTGTACACCTACTACACATCTCGTTGCTAATTAGTCGTGGCCTAATGGTTAGAGAGTTTTACTCCTAACCCTAAGGTTGTAGGTTCGAGTCTCGGGCCGGCAATACCACAACTGAGGTGCCCTTGAGCAAGGCACCAAACCCCTTTTGTATATCCTTTTTTTGCAGCAGACCAGGACTTGGTGTGTTAATGAGTTCTTTCGAATTGATCACAACAATTGCATTTTAGTCGGTGTATAAATTAAACTCTTGAGAACTGTTTAAAGATGCTTTTTACTTCTGCACAAGTTGTTATGAGTCAAAGCAGCAGTACAGGAAATAATCATTATAGGAAATAATATTATAGGAATTAATAACCTTGTTTGAAGAATTTTAATATTTAGATAGAAATTCAAAATTCTAGAATGTGGGAAAGTCAGAAAGATTATTATAATGATTTATAAGCACCTTCTTTATAAAAGGCCTAGCTTAATCTTTTGAGCTATGACATCTATTTGGTTATGTCATGGTCCATAATTTAGCTTTTAAACCAAATTTTTTCCCCTATAGAATGCTGAAACTGCAAGAATGTCAGAATCTCTCAACCAGCTAGCGTTAGCATTAGGTGATAATGCTTAGCTATTTCGTTGTGGCACAATTCAATGAGGACACTTAGCCCTCTATGTGCTCTATTCACAGACTCCACATTGATTATTACGCCTTTCACTTTTATCTAATTCAATTTAGCTACATTAATTCGGCTGCAATTACGCCGTGACTGAGCTGAAAAGCGCTGGGTATTTGAGTCTGTGTGACAAGATGAAGGGAAAAAAAACTGGGGAAAAAGAAAAGAACAAGAAAAAGATGTGTACAAGAAAAAGAAAAGAAAAGATGCGTCGTTCTTTTGGTCTACAGAGTAGTTGATCTAGCTTAGCTGCCGCTCGATTAGTGCTGAATCATTACAGTATGACAGATCAGAATGTCTTGTGTGTGTGTGTGTGTGTGTGTTTGGGGTTATAGAAAAAAAAACAGTATTACACCCATGCATGTGTATGACATTTTAATTTTACTGCTTTTACACATCTTTCTCAATATATTCTAAAATATAGGAGTTAAACGACCTATTTTGCTGTCAGCAGTGGAACAGCGGGGACTAAACAGAAGTCAGAGCTGAGACAGAAATATGAAAGCTTTAAAAACTAGCAATAATCCAGAGTTGACATCTGAAAGACTAAGATTAATTAAAAAAAAAGAGACTTAAAGACTTAAAAAACAGAGTTCCAAAGGCTGGGACTAACTGGGAGTCTGAGCTCTAAGGACTGGGACAAACTTTGAGTCAGAGGCACAAAGACTGGGACTAACCGGGAGTCAGAGCTCTAATGACTAAGACTAAACAAGATTCAGAGCCACAAAGACTGGGACGAAATGGGAGTCAGAGCCACAAAGACTGGGACGAAATGGGAGTCAGAGCCACAAAGACTGGGACGAAATGGGAGTCAGAGCCACAAAGACTGGGACGAAATGGGAGTCAGAGCCACATAGACTGGGACGAAATGGGAGTCAGAGCCACAAGGACTGGGACTATCCGGGTGTCAGTGCCACAAAGACTGGGACTAACTGGGAGTCAGAGCCACAAAGACTGGGACTAACCGGGAGTCAGAGCCACAAAGACTGGGACTAAATGGGAGTCAGAGCCACAAAGACTGGGATTAAATGGGAGTCAGAGGTGTAAAGACTGGGACTTACAAGGAATCAGCGCTCTAAGGTCTGGGATTAACTGTGAGCTAGAGGCACATGTACTTGGCCTAACTAAGAGTCAGAGGTGTAAAGACTAGGACTAAACGGGAGTCAGAGGTGTAAAGACTGGGACTAAACAGGAGTCAGAGGTGTAAAGACTGGGACTAAACAGGAGTCAGAGGTGTAAAGACTGGGACTAAACAGGAGTCAGAGGTGTAAAGACTGGGACTAAACAGGAGTCAGAGGTGTAAAGACTGGGACTAAACGGGAGTCAGAGGTGTAAAGACTGGAACTAAACGGGAGTCAGAGGTGTAAAGACTGGGACTAAATGGGAGTCAGAGGTGTAAAGACTGGGACTAAACGGGAGTCAGAGGTGTAAAGACTGGGACTAAACAGGAGTCAGAGGTGTAAAGACTGGGACTAAATGGGAGTCAGATGTGTAAAGACTGGAACTAAATGGGAGTCAGATGTGTAAAGACTGGGACTAAACGGGAGTCAGAGGTGTAAAGACTGGGACTAAACGGGAGTCAGAGGTGTAAAGACTGGGACTAAACAGGAGTCAGAGGTGTAAAGACTGGGACTAAATGGGAGTCAGATGTGTAAAGACTGGAACTAAACGGGAGTCAGAGGCGTGTTTTTATGTTTAATGCTTTATCAGGTTGTTGTAACAGCCTTAAATAAAAAACACAGGAAAGGATGAGAGAGGCTTTAAACACAAACCTTTTTCAGCTTAATACGATACAAAACAAAGCAATACTCGACAATACACACAATGATGTTTAGATAGATAATTACAGCCCAAGTCGTTAGATAACTTTTTGCTTTTCTTTGTGCTGAGAGGTGGTAAATTCGTTCTGATTGTCCGTCACCGGTTTGGCATTTGAGCTCTATAGCCTGCTAAGGCATTCTTGTGGAAAACACCCAATTGTTATTCTGAATCCATCATCCACTAATAAGGAATGAGCTCTTTTGAACAGCCCTAATGAGTGACCTTTAGACTATTGACATGTGACATCGGAGCCTCGAACCCTCCATCATGTGACGGACACCGCATTAACACTGCTGTTTCGGATTCAGGTAAATATGGATAGATTTGCTTTAATGTGTTAATGTGCTTTGATGTCGGATTCTCATTGCTGACAGTTTAAAAAAAGATGTCGTTATTTAATCCTTTACTGAGAAATAATATGCTTTATGTGTTATTTAGGAATGTTTTGGGGAAAACTAAAGCTCTAAAGCATTATGTGGACATGTATATATAAACTCCTATGGAGTCAAACATTTACTAACGACTCACTACTTTTGACTCGCTATATTTTGTACTTTCCAACAGCAAACACAGTTTATTCATTGAATCATATGAATCGACTCATTCGACTCAGCGTCTCTTTCCAGCAACCCAACAGCTGTGTTGTAAGTGATCGTTTCATGAGATGTGTACTGAGTGCTCTGGGGCTCTCCATAACCCGTGTGCAGGAATGTGTGTTTTCTGAAAACCAAACACACACATTTCCTGAATGAATCATCTGACCGATGCCAGATAAAAATTTTATATATTTCAGGTTTGGGAGAAACACAACATAGTGTTCCAAAATTGAAAATGCTTCTTGAATTCAAACCTGGCTTTAAAGGTGGGGTCTCCGTTGTTTGAGAAATGCTTCAGAAAACTGCGTTGGGCCGCCAAACAAAACAAAAACAAAACTAACGTGTAGCCAATGAGCAGAAAGGGGCGTGTCTTGTCAATATGGGCGGAGAGGGTGTTCAGTGCGCATGTGTGACATTAGCAGAAAGCGGCTTTAACGTTGACATGGAGGATAAAAACAAAGAAAGAAAGAGAAGAAAGACTTACGATAAGGTAAGAAGTAGGACGTGTTAATATAGGATCAGCTTTCCAGCGCTGGAGAGAACTGAAGGAGCAGGAAGTTGGTCACATATTCACAGATTGGAGTTTCCTGAGTCAATAACTCCTGAGCTAAACACTGTTACTACACAAATAACACCTCTTTTCTATCGTAGTAATGTAGAGACGCAGCTACAACCGTGTTTTGTGTAGTAACAGCGTTTAGCTCAGGAGTTATTGACTCGGGAAACTCCAATCTGTGAATATGTGACCAACTTTACTTAAGACGCCGAGGCGCTTTTTTCCTTCTTGATAGGTGAGTAACGTTGGTTTTGTTTTGTTACACAGAACTAATATATGTCTTTGTCCTTTACATGATTATGCTTGTGTGTTATTTTTGCTTGTTTGTTTATCTGCAATTGTATTGTTCTTCCCTTCAGCTATGATAAAGACACATTTCTTTCCGTTAGTTGCCTGGGCTGCGTATGTATGTGTGGGCGGAGCTATCGATACAGGGGTGGGACCCATTTGGGTTAGGGGCGTGTTTGTTTTGGTGATTTCAAATGACAACATTGGCTTTCAAACAACGGAGACCCCACCTTTAAGCTGTATAAGTCATGTAGTGTTTATGTGGCCTATATAGTGTAAAGGTTGTGACTTGGGATGCGCTCAGACTGGACTGATGTTAACTGCATAGGAATAGGGAGTAAAGGGTAGGGAACAGAATGGTCTTGAACATATAATTGTCTACTCTGACAGTAAGAAGCTTGCGTGCAATCCGTGTGTATATGTGTGTGTGTGAGAGCACTTGTGTGTGATGCAGCATCTGTTCTCTTCTAGAGTTCTCTCACACACTGACCTTTCCCTAATGACTTATCATGCTTTGTGTACTCTGTAGTCTAAAGCACTTAAGCATCATGAGGCTGCAAACACACACACACACACACACACACACACACACACACACTCAGGCGCCGCCTCTTCGGCTTGTCTGAGAGATTATATTCGTTATATTAATGTCAGATTTACTTGAGCGAGGTGGCATTTATGAGATGAGGAGTTCACAAATGCTGAACAAGATGTCTGGAGATTTATTCGTTTAACACACATTTTAATAGAGACTCCTGAACACACCTTAACAAATCAGTTTCTCTTGTTCCTTTTCACACTAATATCTGACTCGGAACCCGTGATCTTGTGAGTGTGAGCAGTCACGTTCAAAATATTTCACGTTCTGAGTGAGATATTCTTATAAAGCCAACATCTGCTAACAAAAGATAGCAAGCTAGCAAGCTGAGAGAAAAAAAAAAACAAATGCATAAACACCTTGTGTGTGGAATGAGATGGCTCAGTAAGAAATCAGCAAGGAAAACGTTAAGCAGTTGCCAGATTTCTACATATTGGCAAATGTACAAAAAAACAAAACCTCACAGGCTTTTAAAATCTGATTTATTTTTTATTTTTTTTTCTCACTCGTTGCTCAGAGTGCACTGTGATTGTTTCTCATCACCTGATACTCTGGTTATATCCAGTCTACTTTCTTTTATTTTTATTTTTTTTATTTAATTATTAAATGTTATTAACCACCAGAAAACCTTCTATTTCAACCAACAGCCTTGTTTCAATACTACTCCAATTTAATGGAAAAACAGAAACCCTGGCAACCCTATCAGTGTTTAAGCAGCTTAGCAGCTCCTCCATTTATTTTATAAATGTCAGTCCCACCCACTCAGATTCGACTGGTTCATAAGACGTGTGTGTGTGTGTGTGTGTGTGTGTGTGTGTGTGTGTGTTCATGAACATGAAGCTGATTTGGCTCTTGCTGTTATTTTAATGGCTTCCAGTGTCATCAGTGGACCACTGAGTCTCATCCCAGTGATTTCTGCTCCTGAGGTTTACAGTAACATCCATTTGATCCTCCTTAAGCCTGACTTGATAGAATTTCTAACAGAAGTTATAAAAGAGAATAAGTCTATAAGTCAATAGAATTGGTATCGTGCGTTCGTGGAATTCTCCCAAATGCAAATTAAAACAGTATTGAAAGTTTTCTTCACTCAAACTTATCTCCTGTAGCTCGTTACTTCATTATCCAGCCATGAGCAAGATTGGAATCAGATGAATTGAAATCGACCACGAGACACACAGAGCAGTATAGTGACTCATCAAGATGTGTTTCTGACGCGGTCGAGCAGAACGAACATGAGACGATCTGTTTGATTCTCCAAACGACACTTCGGAGCTAATAAGCAGCAGAATCAATTCACAGGAGCAGAGAGAGATGTTCCTTTATGATCCTGCTGTGGATTTAATCCGATTGGAATTTGGTGACAGAGGAAAAAGTCTATAAAGGTTTCGCATCTGCACTTTATCATCACACACACACACACACACACACCCCTCCTGCTGGTGTCGTTATCCCCCCATGTTCGGTCAGAATATTAACCGACCTTTAAATGTCTCTGTTACAATAAATTCAGTTTAATGTGCTGGAGAAGAGAAAAAGGCAATTCTGTTTAAACTGTGCAGCTTCTTTATGAGCTATTCAATAGAGGAGGCGTGGCCTCTGTACCTGTCAGTCTCAGTGAAGGAGGCGTGGCCTCTGTACCTGTCAGTCTCAGTGAAGGAGGCGTGGCCTCTGTAGCTGTCAGTCTCAGTGAAGGAGGCATGGCCTCTGTAGCTGTCAGTCTCAGTGGACGAGGCATGGCCTCTGTACCTGTCAGTCTCAGTGAAGGAGGCGTGGCCTCTGTAGTTGTCAGTCTCAGTGAAGGAGGCGTGGCCTCTGTAGCTGTCAGTCTCAGTGGACGAGCCGTGGCCTCTGTACCTGTCAGTCTCATCGGACAAGGCGTGGCCTCTGTACCTGTCAGTCTCATTGGACGAGGCGTGGCCTCTATACCTGTGAGTCTCATTGGATGAGGCATGGCTCTATACCTGTCAGTCTCAGTGGAGGAAACATGGCCTATGTATCTGTCAGTCACAGTGGACGAGGCGTGGCCTCTGTACCAGTCAGTCTCAGTGAAGGAGGCGTGGCCTCTGTAGCTGTCGGTCTCAGTGAAGGAGGTGTGGCCTCTGTAGCTGTCAGTCTCAGTGGACGAGGCGTGGCCTCTGTACCTGTCAGTCTCATTGGACGAGGCATGGCCTCTGTACCTGTCAGTCTCATTGGATGAGGCATGGCTCTATACCTGTGAGTCTCATTGGATGAGGCATGGCTCTATACCTGTGAGTCTCATTGGATGAGGCGTGGCCTCTGTACCTGTCAGACTCAGTGGACAAGGTGTGGCCTCTGTACCCTTCGTTCACAGTGGAGGAAACATGGCCTATGTGTCTGTCAGTCCCAGTGGACAAGGTGTGGCCTCTGTACCTGTCAGTGTCAGTAAAGGAGGTGTGGCACATACTCATACAGTTTGTGTGATGGAGCAGAGAGAATGTGTTGTTGCTTTAATAAGAGCGCAGACCTCAGAGTGGCGTGACCGCGGGACAGCAGGACACTGTGTCTCTCCACACACCTGAGACAAATCAATAAAACATAACAATTACTTAAGATCATTTATCCACAATTACTTAAGATAATTCTTCTGTGTTTATATCACTTACTGTATTACTCTTATACTGTATTTTATTAATTTAATCAATCCATGATATTGAAATACGAAACGAAAACTATACAGTATTTATCAGGACAAAGACAAGAGGTTAAACACACGATTTTAATTCTGTAGTTGCTGAAATTTTTAAAATGTAATTTAACTGAGGAAATTTATTTAAGAAACTTCTTTAACCCCGAGCACTTTGAATGTTTTAGCAGATTTTTTCTGCTTTACCGCTGCTTGTCAGCCTCGAGGCACTTTTCTTAAAAGCCTGTCACGAAGACGGGAAGTAATGAGTCCTGTGATGTTGTCTGTTAGTCTCCATGGAAAACACACACACTTACGCACTCTCTCCCATACACACACACACACACACATGCATAGATGTTAGTGTAGTCGAGTTTAACAGAAAGGTCAGCGGAATTTCAGAGCAGCAATGTGTGTCAGGGTGATTTGGTGAGGGAACACACACACACACACAATATTTATGAAGGTATATAAACAGTAGCTGAACAAACTGTCCTCATGGGTGTGGTTTAATATACAAATTATCTTGATTGACAGCACTTCCTCACCTGTGATGTCACCCAAATAATCTCTTTTCTTTAGCTTCCATGTAGCAACCAAGTGATTAGGTATACAGCTGTTAGAAATGCTACACTATCTTTCACGCGCAAAGTTAGCATTCGCTTTTATGCTCTAGATTAGTGTTAGCGTTCTTGATCTGCGTTAACATTCACTCTTTAGATAAGAATTTTTAGTAAGAATAGTGTTTTTATTTGATTTCTAGTAAAAGTGTGGTTTTCTGTGTGTTCTGTAGCTAGCTGTAGTGTGTGTGTGTTCTGTAGCTAGCTGTGGTGCGTGTATGTTCTGTAGCTAGCTGTAGTGTGTGTGTTCTTTAGCTACCTGTAATGTGTGTGTTTTCTGTAGCTGTAGTGTGTGTGTGTTTTGTAGCTAGCTGTGTTTTGGTGTGTGTATGTGTGTTCTGTAGCTTGTTTTGTGTGTTTTGTAGCTAGCTGTGGTGTGTTTGTGTTCTGTAGCTAGCTGTGTTATGTGTGTGTGTGTGTGTTCTGTAGCTAGCTGTGTTTTGTGTGTGTGTTCTGTAGCTAGCTGTGTTGTGTGTGTGTGTTCTGTAGCTAGCTGTGTGTGTGTTCTTTAGCTAGCTGTGTGTGTGTTCTTTAGCTGGCTGTGTGTGTGTTCTGTAGCTAGCTGTGCATGTGTTCTTTAGCTAGCTGTGTGTGTGTGTTCTTTAGCTAGCTGTGTGTGTGTTCTGTAGCTAGTTGTGTTGTGTGTCTTCAGTAGTTAACTATATTGTGGTGTGTGTAGGGTGACCAGACGTCCTCTTTTGCTCGGACTTGTTCTCTTTTTGAAACCTAAAAATGTGTCCGGGCGGAATTTCTAAATCGTCCGGGATTTTGTTATTCTAGCCTCAAACGTGTTTACGGCGAATTTGCATTGCACTCTCTTTTTCATTCACATACTAGTCCCGCCCTTCCCCTACAGCTCGCTTTGCATTGAGTGGAAGTGTAAGGTGTAGAGCTGCCGTCATTGGTCAATAGTATTCTCTGTACACATTTAATTGGTCAGTCACCTCAAGCACCTTGTTTACCGCTGGCAAAGCTCATGGCTACCCGGCATCTTCAGCCATGCCGAAACGCAAGTGTAAGTTCACTGACGAATTAAAACAAAAATTCTTACTTAATGAGTAATCGTAGACTGTTGGGAAAGATTCAGTCCTCTGAAAAATATGCCCCACGTGAGGAGGACTGACCGGTTAAATTATATTTAACATACCGGTTAAAGCCCCGCCCATTTCAAAACAATCCCCGCCTACTTCCGGGTTAGGCCCCACCCACGCGCGCTGAAGTGTCCTCTTTTTCACACACCCAAATCTGGTCACCCTAGGTGTGTGTCTATGTTATATAGATATAGCGGCATTATTTGTACAGCATTTTATGATACTGAACACTTCGACACTTTTGAAGTGATTGTGTGATTTCAGTAGTCTGTTTGTACAATGCTAACCTGTTAGCTACTAGCATCCATTACTTGTTGGCTACATTAACCTCATAGCTCTGGTGTGAGACTCTAAACTTAAAGTTTTGCTATAAAGTGAAATCAAGTGACATAAATTAGAATTAAATTTACTGCAGTGTTGGCAGCTGCTGAGTCACAGGGACTCCAGATGTCCTTTTACTGAAGTTTTTCCAGAAACCTTTGCCAGTTCATGGCAGGGGATCAGAACACATACACATGCACACGCACACGCACACACATACACACACACACACAAACTTTATAGATACAGTATAGTAGTGGTGAAGGTCAAAAACATGCTAGAGCAAAACTAGAAAGAATAAACTCAGAAATGCAACAGATGAAGACACGGGTGAGAAGAGGGCGTGGCCAGGGAGCAGGAACTGGAGCAGGAACAGAGGAGAAAAGAACAAGAAGTCTGAAATCATGGACATGATGATCCAGCTGGAAAAGCCTGTAGGATTGAGATTACATGCTAATACACACACACACTCGCCTGCATTCTTTATAAACATCCGCAGGATTTAAAGTCAAATCCACAAGGTGGCACATCAGAGCTTGTCGTTTCCTCTTCATCAGGTTTCACACTAGATCTTTAAGGCTTAACGAGCTCAGTGTCTCTTTAAAACCTCCATCTCAGGTCATGAGCTGCATCTGAAATTCAAAACTCGACAAATGGATCCAGTAATCTAGAAGATCCAGAAAACCAACCGGACTTGTAGCTCGGGTTGAACGCTGAGCAAGAGGCTGTCAGTGTTGACTGTACCAGGAATACTGGGTAGTGTTATAAGAAGGGGCGGAGCTATCTGAGATCAAAAGGTTCTGATGTTCTAGATCAGTTTGTGAACGATTCCATAATACATTTATTAATTCTCTCTCTTTATATCTGCTGTTCTTTATATCTCACTCTTTCTTTTTCCCTACAGATCCAAAGTTCAATTAAGACCACCATCATAGGGCACTTATAAATAATAAGCCAGCCTTTGAATTAAATCGTTTACCTTACGCTTGTGGGATTTTCTATATTATCTGATGAGATTAATTAAAGTGCTCAGTCTGTCTACGATGAGAGAACCAGCATAAGAGAGAGAGCCTTGTGTTTTATCCCATCAAATCTAGTTCTGTTTACAGTGAGGTTTGTGTGGAACTGATCTAGAGAGAGGTGTGTCCTGTGCACCTGTGAGTCTCAGTGAAGGAGGCGTGGCCTCTGCACCTGTCAGTCTTGGTGAAGGAGGTGTGTCCTCTGCACCTGTCAGTCTCAGTGAAGGAGGTGTGTCCTGTGCACCTGTCAGTCTTGGTGAAGGAGGTGTGTCCTCTGCACCTGTCAGTCTCAGTGAAGGAGGTGTGTCCTCTGCACCTGTCAGTCTCAGTGAAGGAGGCGTGGCCTCTGCACCTGTCAGTCTCGGTGAAGGAGGCGTGTCCTCTGCACCTGTCAGTCTCAGTGAAGGAGGCGTGGCCTCTGCACCTGTCAGTCTCGGTGAAGGAGGTGTGGCTTCTGTACCGGTCAGTTTTGTGAAGGAGGCATGGCTTATGTACCTGTCACTCTCAGTGAAGGAGGTGTGGCTTCTGTACCTCTCAATCTTAGTGAAGGAGGCATGGCCTCTGTACCTGTCAGTCTCAGTGAAGGAGGTGTGGCCTCTGTGCCTGTCAGTCTCAGTGAAGGAGGCGTGGTCACTGTATCTGTCAGTCTCAGTGATAGAGGTGTGGCCTCTGTACCTGTCAGTCTTAGTGAAGGAGGTGTGTCCTCTGTATCTGTCAGTCTCAGTGAAGGAGGCGTGGTCACTGTATCTGTCAGTCTCAGTGATAGAGGTGTGGCCTCTGTACCTGTCAGTCTTAGTGAAGGAGGTGTGTCCTCTGTATCTGTCAGTCTCAGTGAAGGAGGCGTGGCCACTGTATCTGTCAGTCTCAGTGATAGAGGTGTGGCCTCTGTATCTGTCAGTCTTAGTGAAGGAGGTGTGTCCTCTGTATCTGTCAGTCTCAGTGAAGGAGGCGTGGTCTCTGTACCTGTCACTCAGTGAAGTAGGTTGAGGAGTTTAAGTTTGAGGTATGTAAGTCATATGTTGAGGAGGTTGAGGAGGCGTGGCCTCTGTGTCTGAGAGCAGTAAAGAAGTCATAATTTAAACGTTATCATATTGAATCTATAACTGTTTTAAATATTTCTTTTACACATCAGATCGTTGTAATCGTGTAGAAGTGAAGTTATAGCTCAACACATTCATCTCCTACATAATAAAAATGGATGTGAGCTTATTGTAAATAAAGTACGCTTGAAACCTCCAACTTTAACTTGATATTTTCAGCATATAAAAGTCTTGAGCCCTGCTTTAGATCCCATCACTCAGACTGCAGCCTGCAGAGACACTTTAACAGTTTGACCTTTACTTAGCCTCAATTTCCACGCTTAATATCACCTGCACACACCATTTCAGATGGGTCTGGATAGCAGACGCTTTATCTGTGCTCTGCATGTTGAGTCCTTAATAACAAAGCTTTTACGTCGGAATGTTGCTTTGCTGCAGGAATATTTACACCTTCTTCATGTTTCTGTGCTTTCTCTCACAACCAATCACTTACAATGTTAAATGTGGTCTTTCTCTAAATATCCATGTGTAGTTGTAGGGTGTGTGAAAAGGGGTGAAACATGATATTTAGGGACAAGATAAACAATAGGGGCAAGAATTTTGTGTAGAAATGTTGGACGGTTTAGAAGTATTTATTTCCAGTCTATTTATTCGTGCATCTCAAGGCTCTGATAGTTTATTTCTGTTTTATTTCAACCCGTTTGAGTTCTTCAATAGCGAAGGACAAACGATGAATGTTTCATGAAGGAGTTTTAATGTTTAGAAGTTCATGTTGGTATGTGATCTACGTTACACTATAGATCGCTGTAGCATGAGATAAAAGGCTGCATACTAAACGTCCATCTATCAAACGTGCCATATTCAAATCCTCTGCCACCCCTCACCCACCCGGACGCCCACGGCTGAAGCGAGATGCATACATTACCTCCGTTTCTCCCCGGCTGTGCAGCTTGCGTGAACTTAACCAGCTTTCCGCTGTTCATTTGGGCTCGTGAGCATTGATCTCTCAGCGGTCCCCGCGGCTCACGCCCACTCCGCCAGCCGCTTACGGCCTCTATTTTTAGCACAGAGCCGCTCGATAGATTCGATTTGCGACCGGGAAACAAGTGAGAATTTTCTTTTTCCACCGGGTGCTTAGGGTTCTTTTGACCCTTATATACACAAACACACACAAACACACACACACACACGGCTAAAGAAAATGTTACATTTCTAATAAATACTAGCAGCTTCTGGCAAACGAGAACGAAAAGGAAGTGGAGGGTTGTTAGGCTATAAAGGGTGAAAGATCATTAGAAGCAGCATATTACAGACGTAGGAATATTTATACAAGAGAAAAACTACCAGCGATAACGCACGCCTGTTTCCTGATCATTCCGAGTGATAAAACCAAAACGTGAATCGTTATGTGACACTGTGACATGGAGAAACGCTGAAGGTTTGTGGAGAGGCTGAAATCAGACAGCAGCTCTACAGGTCCTCAGAAGACTGTGTAGCGGTCAGAACAACCCATTTGGACCAGTGCATGTAAAAGCTCAAATTTTGTCCTACACTTTGTGTGAATAAATATTTGAAGTGCTTTATTTGTAATATTGTTTGAGTCAAAAAACTCCCAAAAGTGCTAAAGAGTAAAATTGCTCCACACGTACGGATCAGTAAGCATGATTTTTTTAATGTGTTTTGCTGCGAACTAGTTGTTACTATGGAAACGATAACTTAGGGGAAGTTGTGGCCTAATGGTTAGGGAGTCTGACTCCTAACCCTAAGGTTGTGGGTTCGAGTCTCGGGCCGGCCACAACTGAGGTGCCCTTGAGCAAAGCACCGTTATCCCCCAACTGCTCCCCGGGTGCCTCCGGGTGTGTGTTCATGATGTGTGTGTGTTCACTGCTGTGTGTGTGTGCACTTTGGATGGGTTAAATGCAGAGAACAAATTCTGAGTATGGGTCACCGTACTTAGCCATATGTCACGTCACTTTCACTTTCACTTTGTCACTTCACGAAAACAGCTTCGCCTCTGACTTTCCCAAAGCGCAGACACTGGAAACTCCTTCCATAGATGTTATAAAATGTTACGTGTACGTCCTTGTGAGCGAGACTTCGCTATAGCGAAGATAACGTGAAAGACGATTAGAACAGGAAGTTCCAGCTTCACCTCTGACACTGGAGACTCCTTTCAATACACTCAGATCATGACCCTGTGATGGTGTAGACGACTAGAACTCGAATCGGCCCCTGACGGCCCTGACCCCGGCGTGGTGGTGAGGATATCAGCGGTGTGATTGTGTGATTTCTATTTTCTGAGCTCGACACTCCTCCAGTCGTATTATCCGTCTTTAGAGAGCGTAGCGAAGTAAGCCACGTACTGGAAGCACGCTGCCAAATAAGATTAACCCTGCTGGTGGTGGGAGTTTATTTACATGTGGGAAAGGGCTGCGTGTCTCTCGACGTGCTGAGTCACCGCTTACAGTTAGAAGAGCATCGTGATGCAGGATGGAGCGGCGTGCGGCCGGCAGACTGCCGTCTGACTGAGAACGTCACGATGGCAGCGGATTATTTTTCTAGATTTGAGAAAAGCTGAACAAAGCTGGAGTTTATCTCGCTCGCACTGGTGTGCTGTGTTTTATTCAGCGCTCACAAGCTGCATCTGTTTCAGATCTGAGCTCAGAGGGAACTGGGACCCGAGCGCTGAGTGTCGGATGATTGTTCTGCACTTCAACAATTTGTTAAATATATATATAAAAAAAATCAGACTCTCTCTAAAACATTGTATTTTAATCGTTTAGTGTAGATGAATTTATCGTTAACGCTGAAAGTGCACTTTCTGACTCCTCCTCCACCTGAGGCACAGACCCTGTTCTAATGACATAAGTATTACCTATAATGCACTGCAAAGGAATGCTGGCATTATTGGTAACCTTCATGCTAAATGCTAATTAACTCATTAGCTAGCACAAAGACAAAAATACTACCGTTTTCATGTGTGTTAAATAAATTAGCAGGTACTGTTGTATTCCAGGGGGCACGGTGGCTTAGTGGTTAGCACGTTCGCCTCACACCTCCAGGGTCGGGTTTCGATTCCCGCCTCCACCTTGTGTGTGTGGAGTTTGCATGTTCTCCCCGTGCCTCGGGGGTTTCCTCCGGGTACTCCGGTTTCCTCCCCCAAAGACATGCATGGTAGGTTGATTGGCATCTCTGGAAAAATTGTCCGTAGTGTGTGATTGTGTGAGTGAAAATGAATGAATGTTGTATTCCACACCTACGTCAAATACCCCAACACCCCACCGCCCCGACCCCAGACCTCTCCTTCTTTGATGGAGTCGTTAGTGTAAAATATCTGTAGTAGATCAGAATTTTTTTAAGGAAACTTGAACACTGAGCAAGTTTAGATCCTGACCTTCAGTGTTCCTCCTTCACCTTTACAGCCCTGCTGTAATCCGTGCTTGCGACAGTTAGTGTAGGTTTTACAATCTGCCTGTTTTAAAGCTGTTGGTCTTTGTTCAGTGTTATCGTGAACTATATATAAGACCAATAAATCCTTTACCAGCTTATAAACCTCTACACCGTCTCATTCTGCAGCATAATGAAAGCTTTGTTGTCCAGATTTTCTGACCTCCTGCTCATTTGTCCGACCTCACGTCACACTGCAGTGATTAATAAAGTATTTCCAGGCAACCCACAATAATGAACCGTCTCTGGAGTCGACTCTTGTTTAACCAGGATGGACTGTGGGCTGTTAAACTGTTCTACCGCTATGTGGGACATCTAAAGATCTCACACCTGGAGCTGTGCTTCACATTGATTTATTATTTGCTTATTTTTAATCAGTGTTTCCGAGTAAAAACACACTAAACAAACGTCTCCTAACATGTCGTTCATTAGGTGTCATTTTTAATCCACTGGACGCGTCCCTGAGAATGAGCTGTTACCATGGAAACTATAAGGTATTACAACTTAGCTAACTTTACTCTTAGTCTCGAGGTTTGCTCATAATAATAATAATAATAGTAGTAATAATAATAGTAATAATAATAATAATAATAATAATAATAATGATAATAGTAGTAATAATAATAATAATAATAATAATAATAATAATAATAATATATGTTTACAGTTTAATTCCAAGCTAATGGACACTGACGAGGACACCACAATATGAACCACAATAAACAAACAACCGACAACAGTTCAGTTCAATTCGATTTTATTTGTACGGTAGCCTCTTTACAGGAATATAAACACAATAGATATAATCAAGTTTAAATGTATATCGATCCCTATATTAAATTAGGTAAACAGAAACCTATCAACGACTGCACGCGTAAGAAGCTGTTGCTATAGAAACAACTGCTAGAGAAACAAAGCAGTGATTCGTAGCTACAGTACGAATAATAAATTATAATAATAATAATAATAATAATAATAATGATTTCGATGTCGATTTATTTTCCCAACGTAAATCCGGATTTCTCTCCGTCTCTGTTTTAGAGTCATAACACCATTTTAATCTCGTAGCTCGCTAAATGTACGTCTTTGTTTGTTTGTTTGTTTGTTTTTTCCTCTTAATTCACCCTCATGGTGATTTTATTGCTGACTCTTTAAGCCAGACTGGATGTGTGTACAGTAGCTAACTGCTCTGGGGTTAAGTGACGCTGTGTCTCGCATCAGTCGCTTCAAATCCTCAAGAAATTGTTTCTTGACTTCGAGCCAGTGTCTCCTCAGATTAGTGTAGCTTGTTTTAAAAAAGAAAGAAATAAAAAAGCACCACTATGAATCATGTAAGAGGAGAACGAAAGCAGCAGCAGCAGCAGCAGCAGCATGCCGGGCAGATCAGAAGCTCCATCACAGAGTATTTCCACTCATCAGTCTCAGTATCTCATCCATCAGCTCAGCATGCAGGAGAAAAGCCCTGTGAGGTTCCTGTGACTCAGCAACTTTTAGTTCTTCGCCTCTACATAAAGGCTCATTAGAGCTAAAAGCTTTACTGGCCCATCTAGACTTCCTGCCTTTCCTGAACCAATAACTCCCACTTCCTCCTTCCCTCTCTCACTCCCTTCTTCTCTTTCTTCTTCCCTCTTTCCCTTCCTCCAGCTTCTTCTTTATCTCAGGTTTCTTATTCTCCTCAGAGAAAAGCGAGTTAGGGAACAGAGCAGACGTCAGACTAATCGAACACACCCACTCCTGATCTCTGAACCTCCACCAAGATTAATGACTCACCTTATTTCTAAAATTCTGTGTGTGTGAGAGAGAGAATGTGTGTGTATGTGTGTTTGTTTGTGAGAGTGTGTGCGTGAATGAGTGTGTATGTGAGAGAGAGTGACTGTGAGAGTGTGTGTGTGAGTGTGTGTTTGTGAGGGTGTGTGTGGGTGAGGGTGTGTGTGAGTGAGAAAGAGAGAGAGAGAGAGAGAGAGAGTGTGTGTCTGAGTCTGTGTCCGTGAGTGTGTGTGCGTGAGTGTGTGTGAGTGTGTCTGAGTCTGTGTTCGTGAGTGTGTGTGTCTGAGTCTGTGTGCGTGTGTGTGTGTGCGTGAGTGTGTGTCTGTGCGCGTGAGTGTGTCTGTGTGTCTGAGTCTGTGTGCGTGAGTGTGTGTGAGTGTGTCTGAGTCTGTGTCCGTGAGTGTGTGTGCGTGAGTGTGTGTGTGTGTCTGAGTCTGTGTCCGTGAGTGTATGTCCGTGAGTGTGTGTGCGTGAGTGTGTGTGTCTGAGTCTGTGTCCGTGAGTGTGTGTGAGTGTGTCTGGGTCTGTGTCCGTGAGTGTTTGTCCGTGAGTGTGTGTGTGTGTCTGAGTCTGTGTGGTGTGTGTGTCCGTGAGTGTGTGTGCGTGAGTGTGTGTGTCTGAGTCTGTGTGGTGTGTGTGTTACTGCATAGCTAATACACTTTGGCGGCGGTGTGATAAAGTTAATCTCGTTCCTTTTTCTGCTTGGTCACACTTGTAAACAAGGCCAAGTCTCTTTAGGATGCAGGAAAATAAATGTTGAGCTAAATGGACTCACAAACAGAAGCGCTTTAAGACAAACACAGCTAACTGACTCTGACTCTGGACTGTGTTCAGACTGAACACTGAACATCAAGAAAAATCCGTTTTTACACAAACAGAATTAAAGCCTTCAGTCCGGCGCTTATGGGAAAATAATCATCGTTAACACTCGGCCTCTTGTTAGTAATTTACTAGAACAGCGTGATCTTTATTCTCAGCATTATTGTGTCAGAAGATAGAACAGCCAATCATGTTCCAGTATGCAAATACAGCCTTCTCTGTGACACTAAAAGGGGCGGAGCACATCAGATTAGGGTGGATCCTATTTGCATATTGCACTTTCTCTCTGGTTCAGACACTTTCTCTCTCTCCTAACACTTAAGAACATTTGAGTCTCGAACGAAACCTGAATAAAGTTTGTCGATGAAGCTTCCTCAGATTTAGGACTAATGTCTGTTGTTGTTGTTGTTTGTCCTCAGGTTATGGCCACGCAGCTCCAGGTACCGATGCCGGGAAGGCGTTTTGCATGTTCTACGCGGTTCTGGGAATCCCGCTGACGTTGGTGATGTTCCAGAGCCTGGGTGAGCGCATGAACACGTTCGTCAAGTATCTGCTGAAGCGTATCAAGAAGTGCTGTGGGATGCGCATCACGGACGTCTCCATGGAGAACATGGTGACGGTGGGGTTCTTCTCGTGCATGGGAACGCTGTGCATCGGCGCTGCGGCCTTCTCGCACTACGAAGACTGGAGCTTTTTCCAGTCGTACTATTACTGCTTCATTACGCTCACCACCATCGGATTTGGTGATTTTGTGGCACTGCAGAAGAACCGAGCTCTTCAGAGAAAGCCTCTTTATGTGGCCTTCAGCTTTATGTACATCCTAGTGGGGCTGACAGTCATCGGAGCCTTCCTCAACCTGGTGGTGCTGCGGTTCCTCACCATGAACAGTGAGGACGAGCGGCGAGATGCGGAGGAACGGGCCTCGTTAGCCGGAAACAGGAGCAGCGTCATCGTCCACGTCCAGGAGGACTCCATGGCCGGGAGGATGCACCGAAGGAGGCGAGACCGTGATCAGTACAGGTCTGAAGTCGCCGATCTTCAATCCGTCTGCTCCTGCATGCATTATCACTCGCACGACTTCGGCAGCTCGGCTATGCTGGCCGGAGAAGGAACAGGAAGAGGGGGGTTGGGGTTAGGAGGAAGACCGTTTGCGCACCAGAACTCCTTTACGTGCCAACCGAGATACTTCCACTCGCCGGTGACGTACCACATTGAGGAGATTTCACCGAGCGCGTTGAAGAACAGCTTCCTGCCCTCCCCTATCAGCTCCGTTTCCCCCGGCTTGCACAGCTTCACGGACAATTCGCGCCTGATGAGGCGACGCAAGTCCGTCTGAAGAGGAAACCTCCCCGGGGCGATGGGCCACGCCCACACGCTCTTCCTGATTTTCAATAACCAGGGTATTTATTGAGAAAACACACAGAATAAAGCTGCTCCTTAACCAAAAGCGTTTTTTCCCACTCTCCTCGGTTTGCGGATGATTTAGGTTCTCGTGATAAGACGTGTGCTCTGGGTTAACGTTCGAGTCGGACACGGGGAACAGGAGTACGGGACGAAATGCGAGAAAACTCAATGAGCCTTTTCATTAAGGATGAAAAGAAAAGAAAAGCATGAAGCATGGAATTTTTCTTCCCCCAGAGACTCGTTCATCTGTACACTGTACACGAGCGGGCAGCTGTTTGCCCTGGGTTTTTTTTTTTTTCAAGAAACCGGGGCTTGAATTTTACAGCCTGACCTTCTTATCACTCCAGACGATGCAGACTCGATCTTCAGCTACAACACAGAGGGAGAGATTATTTTTTACAGGGAGAGAAAAAAATTCTTCAGGTTTATCTCTGGAGACCAATTCACGCTGAGGGGAATCTCAAGTGCCACACAACACTGAATGAGTAAAAAAAAAAAAAAAACTAGTACGGACTGTCGGGACTTCCTTTTAAGGACGATTTTCTTTTTCTATTATATTTAGCAAGATATGAAGATGAGACATTGATTTATTTAAAGAAATGCCATGCCAAAATATTACTGTCAATCCTAGCATGTGCATTAGTTGTCATTTGATGTGTGTGACGCCATTATTATTATTTTTTTTTCCTTTTTTTTTCTTTTTTTTATGTTAAATGCCATTTCCTAGAGGGAGGGTTTATAAAATTGTATGTGTGTGTAGTTTCCCAGCTATGTGATATGAGAGAGAGAGAGAGAGAGAGAGAGAGAGAGAGAGACTTCAGGTTTTGCATCATCAATAAAAAGTTAATAATTTGCATGTGCTTTGTTAAAAACTGGTATGCATAAACTGTCAAAAGGGAAAAAATAATAATAATAGCAGCCTTGCCAATGGTTTGAAAAGCAAATAATCCTTTAAGTTTATTTTCAAAAAAAAAAATAAAATTATTTTTTTCCTCTCAAAGATGTCCGCTCATGAAACCGCTTCACTCCTCACGGGCAGGAAACGTCCCTGCTCACTAGCATTGTCTTCTTAATAAAGGATAATAAAGTGTTTAAAAAATAAACACTTTAGATCAGTAGACATGACAAAACTACCTCTTTTTTTCCCTGTAGTTACTCCACAGACTAAACAGACAAAACCTTATCCATGTCTGTTTGTTGTAATTAAACCTCACGCACACCTCAGTGCTGGAACCGGCTGCACTACACACATCGGCTTGGACACAGAGTCTGATTAACCTTTTATTTATCTCCATTCAAAAGAGCTGCAAATTCTAAATAAATAAGAACTAAAACGAATTATAAAACGACATCGAATCCATCATCAGACAGAGACAAAAGTCAAAATTCATTAACTGACCATTCATTAACTTCATGTAACTGTAAATTAAGGCTTGTTACTTTCACTACGCAACTACGGAAATGTGTTTGTGCTCACATTTATTTTTTTTTATTTATTTATTTGTTTATTTGACAGGGACAAAGCTCATTAATAAATATTTAATACAAATTTTATTTTCATCATTTCCATGCTTTTAGGTCACACATCTCGTCATTAACAACTCATCCACCTGGGGGCAGCAAACCAGAGATTCAATATGGCTTCTGAGGAGGAAGCTTTCATCTTGTTACGTATTCAAAGTGATCGCTGCTTCCGGACATTTTGCACATCAGTTTCAAGACTATACTCCACCTCTCTGCCTCTCCACCTCTTTATATTGTTTTATATTTGCATATTTCCTAAAATTATATATAGCTTATCTCACATGCTGTGAGTCACGGGATCGACAGTGTCACGCTTCAGGGGTTTACAGGATGTAAGGGATGTGGTACCTCAGGGGTTAACGTGTTGTGAGTTCAAATCTTAGGTCCACCAAGCTACCACTGCTGGGCCCCTGAACAAGGGGCAAAGCTCAAGGGGCAAATCTGAACAAGGGGCCCAGCAGGGGCCCTTAACCCTTAATTGCTCAGTTGTATAAATGAGATAAAAAATTTATGAGGGGATCTGGTAAGTGCCAGATTCTAAATAATCATTCATTCATTCATTCATCTTCTACCACTTGTCCGAACTACCTCGGGTCACGGTGAGCCTCAGGCGTCATTAGGCATCAAGGCAGGATACACCCTGGACGGAGTGCCAACCCATCGCAGGGCACACACACATTCACTCACACAATCACACACTACGGACAATTTTTCCAGAGATGCCAATCAACCTACCATGCATGTCTTTGGACCGGGGGAGGAAACCGGAGTACCCGGAGGAAACCCCCGAGGCACGGAGAGAACATGCAAACTCCACACACACAAGGAGGAGGCAGGAATCGAACCCCCAACCCTGGAGGTGTGAGGCAAATGTGCTAACCACTAAGCCACCGTGCCCCCTCTAAAGAATCAGTCACAGTAAAATGGAGTTTAAAGACATCCTTTAGGTAAAAGTAAGAACTTTACGACAGAAGGAGAAATCAGGATAGTAAGGAGAGACAATAAATATGATAGCTATAATATTATGAGTCTGATGAGAGTATAAAGTCTCTAGCTTATATCTAAAACACTTACGGAAGAAGTCCTGACATCTTTTATGGTCGAGGGTGTGATCGTAAACTCATTGGTTTGTTTTATTTAATCCTGATCAACATGCCTGGACTGGCTAACTAGCGCGATGTAAAAAGGCGCAACGTGCTAGTTAGCCAGTCCAAGCTTGTTGATCAAGCTTTAGCCTCGCCAGTCAGGTTTCTGGTTAAAATTACATTCTAAATTTGTTCTAAAATGAATTCTGCTTAGAGATAAAAGAGATGCAGCATTAGAGCTTTTAAAGCAGCACACGTGACAGGAACAGTAGGATGTAGCAGACGCAGCACTCAGGTGTCATTTACATTCACATTTACACAAACATTTACATTCACATTTATTTATCTGCTGCATGCATTGAGCCAAAAAATTGAGACAAAGAGCTTTTAGAGTATAGACAGCACACTGCATACGTGTGTATGTATCATAAGGATTTAATATTACATACGAAGAAGCCTTATTAGCTAAAAATGACTTTGGGTTTGAAATGTTGGAGCTTTGGTGAGCTAGCTGTTCATCTGCTTCTAAATGAACATTAGACATGATGAGAAATGCAGTACTGTAGAATCACAAGCTAAAATGATCCAGTTTGCATCTAACACTTGGTTTGGTAAGTTAAAATTAGCATCACTCGTTTAGCAAAACAAACAGAAACATGCTAACGGTCATTAGCGGAGAAGAACAGGGTTTGATTAAGTTAGCAAATGATTAATTTGTTCTTTTAACAAATGAAAAGTTAGCAATCATTTGCTAACTTAATCAAACCCTGTTCTTCTCATGTTTCATCTCATGTTTGTAATATTATCTGTTTAACCTCCTGCACAAGATATAAGTGTTGAAGCTAATATTTGAGGTTAGCAGTTTGTTAAGAGAAAAGTTCAGCTAGCGAGTCCTTTTATCTTAGCTTAAGAGCATGTGCTCATTGAGCATGGCTGGAATTAGAACTCGAGCGAGTTGTTGAATTTCAGAGCGAGTTCTGTCTGTAAAATGAAAAGCAGTGTGTGAACGTAGAAGAACTTTCTTGAAACCATGTAAAAAAATCATAAAACTCCAAAGCGCTAATTCAGTGATTCCAGTAGAGCTATATACTGATGTGTAACAAAACAAATCTGTTCCGTGATATTTAAGAAATATAAAAAAATACTGGGGGCACGGTGGCTCAGTGGTTAGCACGTTCGTCTCACACCTTCAGGGTTGGGGGTTCGATTCCCGCCTCCGCCTTGTGTGTGTGGAGTTTGCATGTTCTCACCGTGCCTCGGGGGTTTCCTCCGGGTACTCCGGTTTCCACCCCTGGTCCAAAGACATGCATGGTAGGTTGATTGGCATCTCTGGAAAATTGTCCGTAGTGTGTGAGTGCGTGAGTGAATGAGAGTGTGTGTGTGTGTGCCCTGTGATGGGTTGGCACTCCGTCCAGGGTGTATCCTGCCTTGTTGCCCTATGACGCCTGAGATAGGCACAGGCTCCCCGTGACCCGAGGCAAAGCCTAGCGGTTAAGTTGTTAACCATCGTAGGGTTGTGAGTTTGAATCCCAGGTCCACTAAATTACCACTGCTGGGCCCCCTAGCATGGCCCTTAACCCTTAGATGCTTAATTGTATAAAATGAGAAAGAAATGTGAGTTACTCTGGATAAGGGTGAAATCATAACAAGGGGTCACTATATGTATGTAATATATATAATATTTCAAAAAACAGGCTCAACACGCAGATTAACATTTGTGAGATATTTGTGTCTAATCAGACTTTTTCTCAGGATCTTTTTCTATTCAGTTGCTGAATGATGTTTCACCAGGAGCCTGTAAACTAACTAACTAACTAACTAACTAACTAACTAACTAACTAACTAACTAAATAAATAAATAAATTTACCCACTGGTGAAAACTCTATACAAATCTAATAGAATTAAATTGAACTTAGATATTTCTCATTATAACATGGCCTCATTCTAGTTATCATTTTTTCCACCTTTGAATTTCCACAGTTCGACTGGTGACCTGTAATATTGCAAGAAAGCTCTAGAAACGTTTGTCATTATACAGCTGAATGATGTCATGGGAAAATAATCAGAAGTTTAATCTTAAAAAAATAATAAACCTGTAAGTTCAGACTGTTGTTTTCCCAGAGACTAGAAAAGTACACTCTGTGTAAAAAAAGGGTTTGGGAAATCACTACACACACACACACACACGCACAGTGCAGCTGTATTCATCACTGTACTGGAGTCTGTTTTACATTAAATTATTCTCCCTGATGTTAATAATATACTCAGTAACATTTAGATTTACTGCATTCAGCTGACTGTTATTCAGAGTGAGGAACTAAAGTGCTTTATAAATGAATACATTAACATTAGATCACCAGGTTACAGACAGGACAACAACCTAAACTCTGGGTAGGGATTTTTTAATAAATACACACATTAAACAAACAGGGAAATAAGTGTTAGTTAGAGGTTCACCCCAAACACCTCATACACCCCAAACACCTCATACACCTCATACACCTCATACACCCCAAACACCACAAACACCGAAAAACACCTCAAACACCTCATACACCTCAAACACCCCATACACCTCAAACACTCCAAACACCCCATACACCTCAAACACTCCAAACACCCCATACACCTCAAACACTCCATAAACCTCAAACACCCCATACGCCCCGTACACCTCAAACACTCCAAACACCCCATAAACCTCAAACACCCCAAACAACCCATACACCCCAAACACCCCAAACACCTCATACACCTCATACACCTCATACACCCCAAACACCTCATACACCTCATACACCCCAAACACCTCATACACCTCATACACCCCAAACACCTCATACACCCCATACATCCCAAACACCCCATACACCCCAAACACCTCATACACCTCATACACCCCAAACACCTCATACACCCCAAACACCTCATACACCTCATACACCCCAAACACCTCAAACACCTCAAACACCCCATACACCTCATACACCCCAAACACCTCATACACCTCATACACCCCAAACACCTCATACACCTCATACACCCCAAACACCTCAAACACCTCAAACACCCCATACACCTCATACACCCCAAACACCCCAAACACCTCATACACCTCATACACCCCAAACACCTCATACACCTCATACACCCCAAACACCTCATACACCCCAAACACCTCATACACCTCATACACCTCATACACCCCAAACACCTCATACACCTCATACACCCCAAACACCTCATACACCTCATACACCCCAAACACCTCATACACCTCATACACCCCAAACACCTCATACACCTCATACACCCCAAACACCTCATACACCTCATACACCCCAAACACCTCATACACCTCATACACCTCATACACCCCAAACACCTCATACACCCCAAACACCTCATACACCTCATACACCTCATACACCCCAAACACCTCATACACCCCATACATCCCAAACACCCCATACACCCCAAACACCTCAAACACCTCAAACAGCTCAAACACCCCATACATCTCAAACACCACAAACACCTCATACACCTCAAACACTTCATACACCTCAAACACCCCATACACCTCAAACACCCCATACACCTCAAACACCCCAAACACCTCATACACCCCATACATCCCAAACACCCCATACACCTCAAACACCCCAAACACCTCAAACACTCCAAACACCCCAAACACCTCAAACACTCCATAAACCTCAAACACCCCATACGCCCCGTACACCTCAAACACTCCAAACACCCCATAAACCTCAAACACCCCAAACACCCCATACATCCCAAACACCCCATACACCTCAAACACCCCAAACACCTCAAACACTCCAAACACCCAAACACCTCAAACACTCCATAAACCTCAAACACCCCATACGCCCCGTACACCTCAAACACTCCAAACACCCCATAAACCTCAAACACCCCAAACACCCCATACACCCCAAACACCCCAAACACCTCATACACCCCATACATCCCAAACACCCCATACACCTCAAACACCCCAAACACCTCAAACACCCCATAAACCTCAAACACCCCATACGCCCCGTACACCTCAAACACTCAAAACGCCACATACAGCTCAAACACCTCAAACACCCCATACACCTCAAACACCTCATACACCTCAAACACCTCAAACACCTCAAACACCCCATACACCTCAAACACTCAAAACGCCACATACCGCTCAAACACCTCAAACACCTCATACACCTCAAACACCTCAAACACCTCAAACACCCCATACACCTCAAACACCACAAACACCCCAAACACCTCATACACCCCATACACCTCAAACACCACAAACACCGAAAAACTCCTCAAACACCTCATACACCTCAAACACCCCAAACACCTCAAACACTCCAAACACCCCATACACCTCAAACACTCCATAAACCTCAAACACTCCAAACACCCCATAAACCTCAAACACCTCAAACACCCCATACACCTCAAACACTCCAAACACCCCATACACCTCAAACACCCCATATACCTCAAACACCCCATACACCTCAAACACTCCAAACACCCCATACACCTCAAACACTCCAAACACCCCATATACCTCAAACACCCCATACACCCCGTACACCTCAAACACTCCAAACACCCCATATACCTCAAACACCCCATACACCTCAAACACTCCAAACACCCCATATACCTCAAACACCCCATACACCTCAAACACTCCAAACACCCCATAAACCTCAATCACCCCACATGCCCCGTGCACCTCAAACACTCCAAACACCCCATACACCTCAAACACCTCAAACATTCAAAACACCCCATACAGCTCAAACACCTCAAACACCCCATACACCTCAAACACTCCAAACACCCCATATACCTCAAACACTCCAAACACCCCATATACCTCAAACACCCCATACACCTCAAACACTCCAAACACCCCATACACCTCAAACACTCCAAACACCCCATATACCTCAAACACCTCAAACACTCAAAATACCCCATACAGCTCAAACACCTCATACACCTCAAACACTCCAAACACCCCATATACCTCAAACACCCCATACAACCCAAAAACCCCATACAGCTCAAACACCCCATACACCTCAAACACTCCAAACACCCCATACAGCTCAAACACCCCATACACCTCAAACACCCCATACACCTCAAACACCTTAAACACTCCAAAGACCTCAGACACTCCAAACACCCCATACACCGTAAAACACCCCATACACCTCAAACACTCCAAACACCCCATACACCTCAAACACTCCAAAACCCCCATACACCGTAAAACACCCCATACACCCCATACACCTCAAACACCCCATACACCTCAAACACTCCAAACACCCCATATACCTCAAACACCCCATACACACCATACACCTCATACACCCCATACACCTCAAACACCCAATACACCTCAAACACAGCAAACACCCCATACACCTCAAACACCCCATACACCTCGAACACTCCAAACACCCCATATACCTCAAACACCCCATACACACCATACACCTCATACACCCCATACACCTCAAACACCCAATACACCTCAAACACAGCAAACACCCCATACACCTCAAACACCCCATACACCTCAAACACTCCAAACACCCCATACACCTCAAACACCCCATACACTTCATACACCTCAAACACTCCAAACACCCCATACACCTCATACACCTCAAACACAGCAAACACCCCATACACCTCAAACACTCCAAACACACCATACACTTCAAACACTGAAAACACCCCATACAGCTCAAACACACCATACACCTCAAACTCTCCCCACACTCCAGAGACCTCAAACACTCATCACCCAAAATGTCCCAAACACTTATAACATTTGAGACACCCCATACACCACAAACATTCTAAATGCTTCTTATTTCCCAAATGCCCTTAACTCTCCAATCACTCTAAACAGCCTGAATGCACAAACATTAAATAATTAAATGAAATAGTTATTATTATTATTATTATTATTATTATTATTATTATTATTATTATTATTATTGTCAGGGATTAATCCAGACCTCAAGAACTCAACAATGTAATGAAAGCCATAATGTTATGTAACTTCTTGCCTAATTACAACATTTGTAATATTTTAACGTGTTCTTTTGTGGAATAAATAGTTCTATAGCACTCAATAATCGACAACATAATCAAATAAGAGTTGAATATAAAACTAGACAAAGCATGTTTGTAACGTTGGGCTCAGGAAAGACTTTTTACAGTTTAAATGATTAAGCAACAGTCCAGAATCAGACTTTTAATATTTATAATTCAGTCTTTCTGTAATTTGCTTACTTTCATTTCTCTTTCCAGATGTTCTCAGGTAGTCTTTCTGGAGCTTTGAAATGCTGTACAGTGTGAAAGAATGAGATGTAGCACTAGCATGTAAAATAGCTTTCACTTCACCTTGGCCACTTTCTGTTCCTGTCTTCAAATTGTTACATTGCTGGAAAGAAAGGAAAAGAGTCACAGGAAGAGACTGAAGTTTTTACTGGAAAGTAATGAGAAGAGATTCAGGTTCCTGTTCTCCTTCCTTCACAATCGTTCCTCTTTCCTCACTTACAGAGACCTGAGTGTAGAAGCTCAAGTCTGCTCAAGTCATACTCAAACTGTCCCTGGTGTTAACACTGAATCCTGACTCTTCATCATCTCACCTTGTGTCACACTGTACATTCCTAAACCCTGCTGCAACTTTCTTCTAATTTGCATATTCACGTATCGACGATCCTGATTGGATAAAGGTTTCGTCTCATGCTTTAAATAAAGTCTCGTCTCACGCTTTCACATCAGTAAGGAAAACAAGTTCGGGTCTGTGTTTCTGCACTCGAGCAGGTTCTGTTATCTTTCACAGCTTTATCGTCTTTTCTGCTCTTTTTAAGTTTGTCGTTTAGTCGATCGGTCGTTCGTTCTTTGATCTCCAACTTTCGCTAATTTTTCAATGTGACGTATTTCCTCCTCTCTTCCTATTTCCATGATGTTCAATGATTTATCATCTGTTTTTCACCTGATGTAAGGTTTTCACGCATGGTTCAGGTTCTGATTGGGTTTCTGTTGCTAAGCAACAAGCTGTAACGTTTCACCCTGTACATGGTCAGCACCACAGTGTGGAGTTAACACTGTAAAAGCCAAATCAGAGTTTCATAACCCTGGGGCCAAAACCATTCTAATAATAAATAACCCGTGTGAAACCTTCTTTATGAGTTAAAGCATGGTTTAGAGAGATGATAATCCAGGGATGAAAGCAGTGCAGAAAACCCTTTCCTGGCTCAGGAAACATGAGTAATTAATACGAGTTACTACTATGAGTTAATAAACTCCAGATGTTCATGAAACACTTTCATCGTTCCACATTATTCCTCCTCTAGCAGACTGTCTGAGACAATGTACATGCATTTATTAATATTTATGCTCTGTGTGATTAATATTAGGGCAGTTTCTTATTTTTGTTAGCCTGGAGCTAACATTATGTAAAACAAAAATACACACTTGTATGAATTAGCATTAGCATGGTAATTTAAAACAAATTTGAAAGATAATTAAGGAAACATTGATCTGTGATGAATTTTTCATAAAGATGCCCGATTCATTATGTAAATCTATAAAGAATTTATACAGTATTTACGCTTCAGTATTTTCTCAACACCATACTGTTATTGTTTTAATGTAAATCTCTGTACATAATTAGAAGCATTTTATAATAATGTACAATGCATATACTGTAAGGAATAAAAGAAAAAAAATATTCTTAAAAATATCTAAGGCATATTTTTAATTCCTATCCTGTTTTGCATTTTTACAGTATATCCTGTACACAACTTTAAGAGAGCTCTATCAGAGTGTTTATGTATTTATGAGTCACACGATTCAAATCTGAAAAATCTAATAATAAAGAAAGGAACAAAGTTACAAAGCCACAGATCTTGTGTGGAGCTGTGTGTATGTAATGAAAGAAGATTTCATTGTCTTAGAAATGTTTCCTAGCTTTTTGTATTTTATTCACTAGAAGGATTGCCTTCGAATTTGTCAGATGGAAGCATTAAAATGCACCTTGAAACACAGCGATCTATCACTGAATATTACACTTCTGATGACACTGTTAACCTTAAACAGTATAATTTTTTTATTTTGGATGTTCATCATATTAATTTGTTGATACACTTCTTTGCAATAGAGAACGCTGGAAGCTTAAGCTAGACTGAGCCTGTCTAAATAATTCAAAGTGACATTGTCTCGAATTTATTTCTAATTTAGGATTGTCCTCTTTGGCAAAGGCTGAGCATATGGATTTGTGTGTTTGCCTAATTTCCTGTTAGTGAATATGTGTGTGTGTGTGTGTGGGTGGGTGCATGATTTTGTGTGGGCAGTGCTGTCATGAATTTGAATTAAAACAATGAGCCTCAATGCGCTTACTGAATGTTTGACTGTGATGTCCTTCATTCTCTTTGTGATTACAGACCAACCACAGACACCATCTGATTATAGACCAGTCAAAGACAACTGATAATACGTGGTGTCTACAGACATCACAGACGATAACTTCTATAGACTACAGTTTACGGTCATGTTGAAGTCAGATGCAGTTGCAGTTTAAAGCGTTTATTAAAGAGACAGGCAAACAAATGCAAAATGATACAACACAAAAAGCATGTTTTTATTTATTTATTTTTTTTCTATTTCATCATAGGCAGTGATTAATAATACAGGAATCACAGATTAACTGTTTACAGACTGATCACAGACACTAATTACAGTAACAGACAGTAACTATTTACACTGGTCACGCTAGAACGATTACTCTCTGAACACACATAGTAACTAAATTATTTATATATATATATATATATATATATATATATATATATATATATATATATATATTTTTTTTTTATATAAAGGTTGGATTAGAAATGCATTACAGACTGATTAGAGCCTGAACATTAACAGCCTAAACCACAGACAGTTGGTGACAAACATGACTAAACTAACTACTGACTAATTACAAACACTTGATGACTAAATACTGGTCGTAGATATAGATTACAGACTGAACATTGACTATTTTGTAGTCTATCTATTACAGACACTAATAACATTGACTGACTAATTACGGACACTAATTGGCAACAAACTGACCACAGACTGTAACACACAACACATTGGTGTCTGAGATCAGACTGTAATCTGTTACTGTCGGACATGAATGTGTCGTGTTTTACAGTCTGTGTTCAGTCTGTTACTGTGTCCTGAGTCGGTTACTGTCTGTGATCAGACAGTAATCTGTTATTCTCAGACACGAATGTGTTGTGTGTTACAGTCTGTGGTCAGTCTGTTACTGTCTCATCAGGCTGTAATCTGTTACTGTCAGACATGATTGTATTGTGTGTTAGAGTCTGTGGTAAGTCTGTTAAGTAACCACTGTCACTAACCAGAAACAGATGGATCACAGACAGTAACTGACAGCACATTGGTCACCAATAACAACAAGTTATAGTTTGATCACAGATCCTGATTACTTGAGGAACAGGATTACTACAGACAGTGATCAATAACACACAAGCCACTGACCATAATGGATTACAGTCTGAATTCAGACAGTAACAAATTACAGACTGATTACAGACACATGATGAATAAAACCTAAGTGTGACTAAACACATACAGAAATGAATTACAGACTAATCACAATCACTGACTAGCAACAGACTGTCTACAGACAGTAACTAATAACACAAGAGGCACTGAAAATAATGAATTACAGACGAAATACAGACACTGATTAATCAATACACACTGATTACAGGTTGGTCAAAGATATTGACTAATAATCACAGAGGTTACAGACAATTACAGGAATATAGATTAAACACTGACATTAATTACAGACTGACCACAGACAGTAACAGTTTGTTAAGTGATAACTAAACAATGACTGCTTACTAAACATGAACACTAATCATTAAAGTTTCTTTAATTTCTTTATTTATATTTATTTAACCATACACAGTAATAAATAAAATAAATAAATAAATAAATAAATAACACTAAATAAACAATAAATTATTTATAAATAATAAATAAATAAATAAATAATAGAAGGAAAAAGAAGAAAAAATAGCTGCAATACAAATTACCAATACAATTATATATATAATATGTTGTTTATATATATATGTTGTGTGTTCAGAGATGCTCTTCTACATACCTCGGTTGTAACGAGTGGTTATTTGAGTTACTGTTGCCTTTCTATCAGCTCGAACCAGTCTGGCCATTCTCCTCTGACCTCTGGCATCAACAAGGCATTTGCGCCCACAGAACTGCAGCTCACTGGATATTTTCTCTTTTTTGGACCATTCTCTGTAAACCCTAGAGATGGTTGTGCGTGAAAATCCCAGTAGATCAGCAGTTTCTGAAATACTCAGACCAGCCCGTCTGGCACCAACAACCATGCCACGTTCAGAGTCACTTAAATCACCTTTCTTCCCCATTCTGACGCTCGGTTTGAACTGCAGCAGATCGTCTTGACCATGTCTACATGCCTAAATGCACTGAGTTGCTGCCATGTGATTGGCTGATTAGAAATTTGCGTTAACGAGCAGTTGTGGCCGGTGAGTGTATATATATATATATATATATATATATATATATATATATATATATATATATATATATATATGTATATATATGGTGTTTTACTATATATAAAATTTTGTAAATATAGACTGATGGCAGGACAGTATGACATTTGTGAATAAAGTGAGAAGGTTTGTCATTTGGAATAATTGAACTCAAACTAATTACAGAAATTAAAACAATTCTAAAAGTTTGTTTATTAATTATATTTATTTATCAGAATATTCTAACAAGCAGAAGAAAAATTCGATTAATTCAGATGTTTTCATGTTAATCCAATTTGTATGCGCTGTAATGTTCGACAGTGGCCTAACCATATAGATACAGTAGAATATACAGACCACGCATGACAAAATGACTCTTTTTTACAGGACTGGACTGAAACGTAGGAGCTGATAATAACTCGGTATTCCTGAGCCGTGCAGATCTAAAGTGAGGAAACGGCTAATACCCAGACGAGATAGAGGACAGAATCAGAATTACACCTCGCTGGGTGTGAAATCCAAATCAGCCTCCGTGACAGTGAGAGACAATTTGTTTCTGGAGTGTGTGTGTGTGTGTGTGTGTGCTATGAAATTATTTATGGAAACACCGCTCAGAGTCTATAAGAATATTGTAAGTCTGACACTTCCGAGAAATAAAAAGATCGGTGCGATATGGAATTAGTGCTTGTGTGTGTGTGTGTGTGTGTGTGTGTGTGAGTGTGTACGTCTGTATGTGTGTTAATGAGAAAAGTAGCACAATGACACGAGTACTCATTTTCCGATCGCACGTTATACATAATTGTTGGACTGAGTACTACATCTCGATCTTGTAATAACTGTGTTTTATAGTTAGGAGCTTTTATAACACGTCAATCGTAGTGCCTCAAGTCCTCACACTCGTAGGGTTACGATTAGAGATTTAGTTTTATGGCACAAGAAGAGCATTCTAATCCAAATTTAGCACCGTAAATTAAATTGTCCCTGTGCAGTGACAGTATTCTGGAGAGGAAAGTCCATCTGTGTAACTAACACGATCTTATGTGTTAAAATGTTGTGTTTGTGTGTAAAAAGCTCCCTTATGAACATACAGTGGGACGTAGACTGGACCGAAAGTGATCTCCTGCTCTTGTAACATATCTGCATCAAGGTCTGTTGTGTTGTGCGTATGAGATCTGAGATGCTTTTCTGCTCAGCACGTTTGTAAAGAGTGATTATTTGAGTTCATTTAAATTTCCTGATGTTCATTGGGTGTTTTTTGTTATTATTATTATTTTTTTGTTTATTATATTTATTCCTTTAACTCAACCCTGTTAAGTGAAATCTGTGGAAAATTCCAGAAATCACATATTCGACAGGAAGTTGCATCGTTCATGAGACGATAGAGTTTATTCTTTTTTTTTATTCCTCACTGACCTTGTAGAGTTAGCATGGATGCTAGCAAACAACATTCTGTGTTTTTGCTAATTCTAAATATAATGCTAAAAAAATCTCAACCCTGTGTCTCATTTAAGAGCAACACATTTTTTAATGATTAACATTTAAAAAAAAAAAAAAAAAAAAAAAAAAAAAAAAAAAAAAAAATAGTTTTTTTTGCTAATGGGTTAAAATGACATCTTAAGACAGCTTTAATTGGTATTCTGTCATTTAGAATAAAAACTAATAATATGATGAATTTTTGGGTAAGAATATTGGGAATCTTTTAGAAATGATATCTAAAATCTGTATAATTGTTTCAGACTTTAGAAAAAGCTTAAAAACTAAGTGAAAGCAGGTATTAAAAATAAACAACCCTGAAAGTTTCTAGACATGGCAGTGTAAGTGTCCCTGCGTGTTGAAATTCAGATAGCTTCTCGGATGCAGTCCTGCTGCTCTTAGCAGGAGAGTTGAAATAGTGTGAAAGAGAAGGTCACTGAGCTTGGTCACTACTTTCTGTTATCTCAGCTTGCAGCCTCTCAAACTTGTTCTGCCGATTTTTTTTTCATCTTCCCTGGAAGGTTTCAGCTCCCGGACGGCTGTGGTGACATCATGGTGGTGGCGCCTTTTTTTGCGTGGCGTGCAGCTGGGTCCCGCCCTTGGGAGGCGAGGTGGAGGCGTGCGTCGCCGAGCGCTATTCAGCTCCTGCTGCTGCCCACTAATTAAGCTGTCAGAGCAGAGAGAGAGCGAGCGGAGAGGGCGACAGCGTAAGAACAGTGGAGGAGCGAAAATGCTCAGGCCCCCACACTCCATCCAGCCTGTAATTTTACTGCAGCTCAAACAAGCCTCTTCGACCAGCCAAGCAGCCTGAGAAGCATAAACTCTTTTAGATACACTAATACGATCCGAACTGTGTGAACGGGTTTGAGAGATGTGTTTATTTGGTATGAACCAGGACTATTAGCTCATGACTATTAGCTCATGCTGTTGGAAATGCAATTAGGGGCAAGGAGCCTTTCCAGATTCATCCTTTTGTTTACATTTAAATATAACTTTAGTGCTAACCAATGCTAAGAAAGTGAAAGTGACGTGACATACGGCTAAGTACGGTGACCCGTACTCAGAATTTGTTCTCTGCATTTAACCCATCCAAAATGCACACACACAGCAGTGAACACACACTGTGAACACACTCCCGGAGCAGTGGGCAGCCATTTATGCTGCGGTGCCCAGGGAGCAGTTGGGGGGTTCAGTGCCTTGCTCAAGGGAACCTCAGTCGTGGCCGGCCAGTCAGACTCTCTAACCATTAGGCCACGACTTCCGACCGCTGAAGGCTACTAATACCCAAAAAAGTTATGTTAACACCTGTGAGACAAATGAGTTCCTGTTATTACATAGCAGCAATAACAGTCATCTCAGTGGCTAATACAGCCAAGTAAATGTCTCATTACTTTAAAGTACAGACTCATTTCCGCTGGTCTTCCCTGACTGAGACTGTCCATCACATGCCTGCTGCCTGACCAGCATTGCACCTGATCCCCATCTTGCAGGTGGTGAGTCCACATATTGGATCCACATCACCATTTTGTCCTAAGCCTGTCTGAGGTAGGTGGTTGTGAGTGACCCAGTCAGCTGATGCTTGCCTGTCGACACCTCTGTAAGCTCCGTAAACGTATGCTGTCCTTCTACTCAGTGCCAAAGCTACAGTCTGTATTTTCAGGATTTGACCCTAGTTACAAGAGAATGTCTTTACACTACAGTAACAGTCTACATACAGTTTGGCATGGCAGATATCAGGACTCTGATGACGACTCGAGTAATTGTTTTTACTCATAATTTACAAATTAATCATTATTTAAATAGTGCCTTTCAGATACGTATAATTTGCTGGTTATGGCTGTTTTGATGACCACAGCTTCTAAGCCACTCCACATGCCTGTAAGCCTTAGCATTATGCAGTTCTTTTACATATCACACTGTGAAATAGGACAAAGGAGAGTAGTGGCATGGATCAGCAATCAGCACTACAGAAAGTGGAGAAGAGAAATCCATCCACCAACCACCAACACCACCACCACCACCACCACCGCAGGGCAACAGAGCATGTAGAACCATCAGTCTAAAACACAGAACAGGGAACAAACAAGCTGAGAGTAATCAGGCACTGCATTCGACTCCCACGGGTTGGGTCCAGCTTGAGCTCAGGCATGTCGGAAGTATAACCAGCTCAACAGCAAACACAAAAAAAAGCACAAAAAAAACGAAACACAGCTTGAACTGAAGAATGCAAATCCGACTGAAACTGTGTCTTTTTTTTTTGATTGGTCTGAAGCTATTAAGATTTTTATCCAGGTCATATTCATACTGACTGGACCATGATGCTCCAAAGGTTTTGGCACTAATTAAAAGGTGAGTGCCAAAATATTTTAGGGTGGTAACCTAAAGGGCAACAAGCAAATGCGCATGTGTAGCAAATGGAACAATGTGGCTCATCTCTTAGTGGCCGGTCTAAGCAGTATCCCCATGAGACCTTAATTAATCGAATTAATTTAGGAAAGCTCATAGCTAAGCTTTTGGCATTTAGGAAGCTACAACTTAAGTATATTGGAAAGTATATTGGTGCTACAAAGTCAGCGTCAGCAAAACTATCAATAATATCGAACTGTTAATCTCTGTTCCGCTAGTCGGAGGATACAGTACTGTCTACTGTCTGAGAAGAAAAGTGTTCCAGCTGAGGTTATTAAATGGTAGACTGGGGAACAGATGTGGATGAAGTTCATCAGTATAAAAAGCATTAGCTCAGTCAGAATGCTTAATCAGAAGGCCCTCAAATGTCCACAAAGTTCCCCACTGCTGGACCTTTGACAAGGCCCTTTACCCTCAACTGTTTAGTGTTAAAAACAAGATAAATGTAAGTCACTTTGGCTTAGGGCAACTGCCAAATACCATAAATGCAAATTTCATCAGACCCAGACATGGTAGCTCAGTGGTTAAGGTGCTCGACTACTGATCAGAAGGTCATTGGTTTGAATCCCAGGTCCACCAAGTTGCCACTGCAGGGCCCCTGAGCAAGGCCCTTAACCCTCAATTGCTCAGGTGTATAAACTGAAATAAAAATGTAAGTCACTCTGGATAAGAGTGTCTGCTAAATGCTGTAAATGTATTCAAGCGTTTGACAAAACAAAACTGCAGATTTATAAAATCCTCTGTCGAGGTTTTTTCAGTCAATTATCTCTGGTCTGATTAGTAAACTACGGTGGCCAAGAAGTGCAAAACACATTAACACATGCGAAAACAAAACAACAAATCCGAATACACAACGACAAGTCAGACAACTCGGGAAAGGTAGGTATCGTTTGTGAATGGAAACTTACCGATCATCGGACGAGACACCTGTCATTCACCTGTATATCTTAAGTGACAGGTGTCTTGTAAAATGTTCGGTAAGTTTCCAATCACAAACGATACCTACCTTTTCCGGGTTGTCTGACTTGTCGTTGAGTTCTCGGATGTGTATTCGGATGTGTATTTTTAATGTGTATTCGGATTTGTTCTCGGATTTGTTAATGTGTTCTAGGATTTTTTAATGTGTTCTCGGATTTGTTAATGTGTTCTAGGATTTGTTAATGTGTTCTCGGATTTGTTAATGTGTATTCGGATTTGTTCTCGGATTTGTTAATGTGTTCTCGGATTTGTTAATTTGTTCTCAGATTTGTTAATGTGTTCTCGGATTTGTTAATGTGTTCTAGGATTTGTTAATGTGTTCTCGGATTTGTTAATGTGTATTCGGATTTGTTAATGTGTTCTCGGATTTGTTAATGTGTATTCGGATTTGTTAATGTGTTCTCAGATTTGTTAATTTGTTCTCGGATTTCTTAATGTGTTCTAGGATTTGTTAATGTGTATTCGGATTTGTTCTCGGATTTGTTAGTGTTCTCGGATTTGTTAATTTGTTCTCGGATTTGTTAATGTGTTCTCTGATTTGTTAATGTGTTCTCGGATTTGTTAATGTGTTTTCGGATTTGTTCTCGGATTTGTTAATGTGTATTCGGATTTGTTCTCGGATTTGTTAATGTGTTCTCGGATTTGTTAATTTGTTCTCGGATTTGTTAATTTGTTCTCGGATTTGTTAATGTGTTCTAGGATTTGTTAATGTGTTCTCGGATTTGTTAATTTGTTCTCGGATTTGTTAATGTGTATTCGGATTTGTTCTCGGATTTGTTAATGTGTTCTCGGATTTGTTAATTTGTTCTCGGATTTGTTAATGTGTTCTCGGATTTGTTAATTTGTTCTCGGATTTGTTAATGTGTTCTCGGATTTGTTAATGTGTTCTCGGATTTGTTAATTTGTTCTCGGATTTGTTAATGTGTTCTAGGATTTGTTAATGTGTTCTAGGATTTGTTAATGTGTTCTCGGATTTGTTAATGTGTTCTCGGATTTGTTAATGTGTTCTCGGATTTGTTAATGTGTTCTCGGATTTGTTAATGTGTATTCGGATTTGTTCTCGGATTTGTTAAGGTGTTCTCGGATTTCTTAATGTGTTCTCAGATTTGTTAGTGTTCTCGGATTTGTTGTTTTGTTTTTGCATTTGTTAATATTTTTTGCACTTCTCGGCCACCGTAGTAAGCTGATGGTACGGCTCAAATTCACCATAGGCATCTCATCTGTTCAGTGTCTGTGCTAGTCAGAAGTGGTCATGTGAAATGCTGCTACAAAACAAAACCACTTATCCTGTTCATATGGGTCTCATTTCTAATATAATAAGTTAATCATTATTGGTTTCCTGTTAATCATTAATGCAACTGTCATCGCCATCTGGCCTTGTTACATAAAGAAATTTTATGTAACTAAAGATTCACAAATTTTAGCTCTATCATCCAAAGCACATTTCATGACCTGACTATTGTCCTTGGCAAAGAGAAGGAGAGTTTTGGAGTTTCAGTACATCTCGATCTAATCTAATAGGATTGCTTCAGGCCAATTCCAATTCAGTGCCATAGTCTGAAAGGCAGCTCAGAAGGTATCACTGGCTCTTTCTTCTGCCTGTTTTTTTTTCCTTCTGTCTGCAGAGAGTGCAGTGCTGTATTTGAGTTGTAATCTCCTGGGCAATTCTCCTGTGTAGTCCTCTCTTTCTGCAAATTTTTTTTCCTTTTTGATTTTTTCCTTCTGCTCTCCTGGGGAGAGAATCTGTTTCTGAAGGTGTTTCCACAGTGAAGACTCCACATGAGCTGTTTCAAACCTTTCTGACTTCTTACTGGAACACTTTAAAGTTCTTTGCTGCTGATGAGGGTCACATGGACCAGGTCATGGAGATTTTCCCAACAGGTGACAGCATCAGGTACCTGGTCACTTTGGGTCAAAAAAAAGTTAAAGCTGGAGTTAGAGCTGTTCTTAACAATTATGTAGTTTTATAGTTTTATGAAGTTCTTTTTCATGATGAATTACCTGATGAAAAAGGTTCATGGGGTACTACCTTGGATTTATACTGTGTATTTCCACAAGTCCCTGTACCTCACATTCCTGACGAAGCCTTTGAATTCATTACCATATGAGATTAGGAAAAGTTCTGTACGGTAAACCTGTGCTGGGTCATGTGTATGAGAGGAATGGTGTGATGAAGTTACAGGTACATTTGCATTTATGGCATTTGGTAGTCAACCTTATCCAGAGCGACTTACAGAGATACTGGTTCACTCGGTCACAGACTACCGTAAGAATAGCTTCTAGGTGCTAGAGCAGAGAAATCGTCTTGAGAAATGTTTTTTTTGGAACTTGTGGTCAGGGCACAGGGTCCAACACCGTCTGGAACAGAGAAGGTCAAGGGCTCACCAATGGCAGCTTGGTGTTGCTGGGGCTTAAAACCCCAACCATCTGAACAACAGCCCATTTGATCAACCCTGGTGTTGTTGTTGAAACAATTTGCTTACAATTATGACAATGCTAAAGTGGGAGGAGCATACTGTCTCTCTCTCTCTCTCTCTCTCTCTCTCTCTCTCTCTCTCTCTCTCATAAATCACAGCATCTGTGAGCTCACATATGTGGAAAGGTCCAGATATAACAATTTCCTCCAAGTGTGTAATGCTGCTCTTGGAAAGCAGCAGTTGGCTAGGCTTCTTCACATTAGCCATCTTGTGGCTGGTGGCTGGAAATTGGCAGACAACAAAACTGGATAGAAAAGAAAAAACATACATTTTACTATATGGTGGCGTGAAAAAGTGTTGGCCCCCTTCCTGATTTTATTATATTTTCTTTTTTTGCATGTTTGTAATACAATATTTCAGATCATCAAACAAGTTTAAATATTAGTCATAGATAACACAAGTGAACGCATCATGCAGTTTTTAAATGAGAGATTTTATTATTTTCATCTTGTTTTCCCTTAATAATAAAAACCTTCATTTAAAAACTGCGTGTTGTGTTAAAATTAAAAATCAGGAAGGGGGCCAACACTTTTTCACACCACTGAATTTGTAGTTACGTTTAATCCACATCCATCTTCTCTCCTGAAGTTCATTCATTCGTTCATTTTGTACCGCTTATCCGAACTACCTCGGGTCACGGGGAGCCTGTGCCTATCTCAGGCGTCATCGGGCATCAAGGCAGGATACACCCTGGACGGAGTGCCAACCCATCACTCCCCAACCCTGGAGGTGTGAGGCAAACGTGCTAACCACTAAGCCCCCGTGACCCCCTCTCCTGAAGTTAATAAGACAAAAAAACTGCATTGTTTTAGTGAGAACCCAGAATGCACAAATGTGTCTGTTCTAAACACAACAAAATGATATAGTCGACCTCTTTCGTGCTTAATTAGGTCCAGCTCTGTGCTACTACCCATATGAGCAGTTTACTTAAATGTCAGGTCCTGGTGCTATCCCTTTAAACACGTCTGTTAGAAGCTGGATGAAAGCACAACCATGTTTAGATACAGTCCAGGTTTGCTATGGATTCATCATTGTCAATATCCATAGAAGCTGAAGTGTAGCTCACACCACAGTTCTCACAGCTCTCCTCATTTTTCTGGTCTCAGTGTTTTCAGGTTTGCAATCGCTGCATTTTCTTTCCATAGCAAGACACTTGGAACAGTTTACTGGCACCTCCATGCGAAGCTAATTCCAAATCTTTCAAAATCCCCACACTGTTGTGGACCATCCTCCATGGGGAACTGAAACGACCAAAATTTTTGACAGTTTTTTGATATCATGTGTAGCAGAGACCCCTCTGCTGTTGTTTCTTCTCTCTCCTCATTTCCCTCCCACATTTTTGTTCACCACAGGTCTGCTATTCGAGCAGGAACCAAGCTGGACTGAGGCTCAGCAGGAACTGGAGAGAGTCTCCTCTGCTTGCCAGAACTGAGGTGTTTTCTTTTCAGCAACATGTTGAGCTTAGAAATCAGAACACCAGGTCATGATTACGGGGGGGGGGCTTGCAAGATGAAAACACGGCCAGTGCCAGTGTTCCACGAGAAGAGACAGAAGAATTGTGAAATACAGTAGAAAGCTTTCCAAATGACAGTTCCAAGAAACTGGGAAAAGGACAAGTAGTGACTGAATGACACACTGAGTTTAAATTATGTAGAATCCTGCAGAGCTGGTGAGAGCGAGCGACGCTGGTGACAGCACAGGGAACACGAGGACATCTCAGACACAGTACCTGCTCATATCCCAGCCTTTTTTACCCGATTCTTTCCAGTTAAAATCAGAAAAAATGCTAATGTGGACAAAAATAATGATGATAGCAAAGGATTTTGTGCTGTGTAGTGCAACATACTGACAAAGTGGGCGTGGCCTAAACTGTATGTACAGTACAAACCCAACCACTGAGCCTTTGGAAAACCTTTTGAAAATAACCCAGCTGTAGAGGTGATGCACGGAGAGTGTGTCTGATACTTTCCTCAACCTCAGCTACATCACTCTGGTTCACAATCTTCATATTTCTGTAGTTATTATGTCGCTTTGTAGAAGCCAACATTCTGTTTTCCTATTTAAGCTTAGACAAAAATTTATCAAGAGTAACTCCTCCTAGAGCTTTCGAGCCACATTCACCAAATTCGGATATGTTGTAGACGCTGGTCTGAAGTTTGTTGCTATTACTTCTCTAAGCGATCCGAGTACCGGTACTTCTGGTACCGGGTCTCAAAATGGCCTTTTTTCCCATAGACTCCCATTATAAACTTTGGAGGTTTATAACTCGGCAAGCTTTCGAACTATCTACACCAAACTCGGCCAGCTCCTTTAGGGTGAGACTCTGAACAAAGGTTTAAATTGGTTGTACCGACTGGCCTTCCGGTTGTCCCGCAGCCCCGCCCCTAAAATATGCAAAATCAAAAAACTTTTTACAACATGGACATGTGACATATCAAAACACTCAGAACAATGAGGGGAACTTCCTCACGGGTATTCTGATGACGTCACATGATGTTACATGAAAACATGAGTATTCGGATGACGTCACATGGGATTCGGATGACGTCACATGCTCCTCTCCACTCCAAATGTTTTGGCACCCTAGCTTTCTGTCCACTTACCTCCAAACGTAACACCGATCCTTATGTCCACTCGCCTCCAAAAAAACACCGGCCTTTGCGAATACTTGCTTTGTCAAAGCCAACATCAAAGTTTGTCAGGACAAACTTTACAAATCTAGTTCATATTTGTTTTCTAACAAATGAACGGTTCTATTTTCCAAAATAAAACCCGGACTCCACAGAATACTCCCGCCTCGACACTGACTGCCAGGTTTCTGTGCAAGTCATCTGCAAATCTTTCTGTGCAAATCATTAGACCACAAATGTATTTATATCACAGAATTATATTCTGGACAATATAATTCTGTGATATAAATACATTTGTGGTCTAATTTAAACCACAGTGACCCTGACCAGGCAGTTACTAAGGATGAATGTATGTTAGGTGTAAATCCATCACATTATGGTAAAGAATGTGGGGTTTATTTCTGGAGCGAGCTTCATATCTGACAGCATCAAAGTAATCCCCTTTTCAACAGGCACACAATACATCTTATAGAACCTTGTTCCTTAGACTTGTATCTGTATTTGTGTCTGTTCCTTATGAATAATGAAGTCATATTCATGTTCATTCTTCCGGTGATAAAAAAAAAAAAGAGTTTGATGAGGATGTTTTGAGTGAATGTGTTTTTGCAGGCAGCTTCAAAACAAATCAATCCAAACTCCAGAAGAAATACTGCAGTCTCGAGTGTATATTTTACTCAGAACATTTCATGCAGTGTGTCTTCATTCTAGAAGTTAATTATGGCGAAATTATGAAGCTTAGAGCTTTTGTAGACCCACGTGTAAAAGATAGATATTAAAACTTCAGGTATATAAGGATTAAAATATTTTTTTACATTATATTACATTGCATTATTTCTGTTGTATTATTATTATTATTATTATTATTATTATTATTATTATTATTATTATTATTATTATTAATTGTATTCTATTTTTTATTAGGTATATAAGGATTTTTTTTACATGAGATTACATTGCATAATTTCTGTTGTATTTGTTTTATTATTATTATTATTATTATTATTATTATTATTGTATTCTATTTTTTTATTCATTCACTCACTCATTCATTTTCTACTGCTTATCCGAACTACCTCGGGTCACGGGGCGTCATGGGGCATCAAGGCAGGATACACCCTGGACGGAGTGCCAACCCATCACAGGGCACACACACACACACACACACACTCTCATTCACTCACACAATCACACATGAGGGACAATTTTTCCAGAGATGCCAATCAACCTACCATGCATGTCTTTGGACCGGGGGAGGAAACCGGAGTACCCGGAGGAAACCCCCGAGGCACGGGGAGAACATGTAAACTCCACACACACAAGGTGGAGGCGGGAATCGAACCCCGACCCTGGAGGTGTGAGGCAAACGTGTTAACCACTAAGCCACTTTGCTTTTCTGTATAGTTTATATTACTTTAAAGTTGATTATTATATTAATATTAAATTATATTAATACTTTATATTATATTGCTTTATTATTATATTTACATTAGTCATGATATTACATGTTTATTTCATGTTTACATTCAAGGTCCCATATGCCTTTGTGTATAAGATGTTAAAATACGAATTATAATCACACACTGTATTACATATTCATACGAGATGCGAAAGTTCCACGAGTCCATGAGCTTGGAGGAACGTTTGTCTACAGAACAACCCCCGAAATCAGAAGATAAACAGATTAGCTTACAGGCTCAAGGTCACAGCGAAGGTCAAACTTTTTTCTTCACCAGCTTCCGTCCTGTCTGAAGCGTGAATTAAGTGAATTTCAGGCACACAGATCAGTTACAGTTTGATCTTCTCACTGAGCTTCTTCTTGTTAGTATTTTAAAGAACATTGTGTTTTATTTTCTCCACATCGTGTGCTGGGGAAATGATGATTCGGCTCAAATTCGCTTCTTCTTCTTTTTATAATGAAAACACAAATACTGTAGTTCTTCTATGACAAGAACCTCCTGGCACCTTTATTTTTGTGGTGTGAAATCCTTAGACTTGTTAGTTAAATATATATATCAAGATTAGCAATTTTTATCTTTGTAGAAACATGAATCAGTCCATGACACACTTTACATCATTGGTTCTAAACCCGCAGCTAAGATGTGATTTTATTTAAACAAACTCTGGCATTTTTTTCAGGAATGCTGTATGGGCTCGGTGTGAGCTGTGTGTCGCAGTGAAACCCATTTTAGACGGTGTGTGAGCAAGGCCGTGCCCCCGAGCAGGAATTACCTCCTGCTTTATTTCCCTCCTCTGTACCTGCGCCTTCTCAGCCTGAACCGTTTTTAGAAAACCGTGATAGAGATCATCAGAGATGGGATTCAGAGAGAGAAGAAAAGAGTGACTGGGTTCTGCATTCTGATTGGTCGGAGGGTGTTGATGTTTTTTTTTTTTTTTTTTTTACATCAAATCAGGTTTGTTCTAATACAATATCATTTCTATTGCAACAGGAAGGAGTCTCCAGTGTCAGTGCATTGTAAGCGTTTCTCTAGAGGTAAAGCTGTAAGTTTCAAACATCTTCTGACCAGCAACCATACATCTTCTTATGTATGTATACATCTTATTATGAACTTTTAATTGTATTAAATCAAATTATTATTATTATTATTATTATTATTATTATTATTATTATTATTATTATTATTATTATTAGTAGTAGTAGTATTTTTTAAAAAACGAAATTCAACATGAAAACATGCATTATGGAAACATTCTATTCTATTTTTATTATTTATTTTATAACATTTTATTTATTATGTTGTTAAATGAAATTTATTTTTATTATTATTATTATTATTATTATTATTATTATTATTATTATTATTATTATTATTTACATTACATATTTAATTGACCGAATTGTTGTTGAATTAAAATGCGATACTCTTATGAGAAAATATGGAAGAATTGAAAACTTACAGAGTTTATTTTTGTTATTAAACTATAAATGTC
>NC_083473.1:2915971-3003471 GCF_030014155.1 Tachysurus vachellii | reverse complement strand
GTGTGTTAGAGATCAGGTGTGTTAGAGGTCAGGTGTGTTAGAGGTCAGGTGTGTTAGAGATCAGGTGTGTTTTATTCCAGCGTATTTCATGTAACCACAATTTAATAAAATGTAATTTGATCTCATTGTATAACAAAAACCAATCACAGTGGTATATGAGGAATGAAACACTTCATGGTGTTCTGTTTTGGGAAAAAACCTTTTCAGATTAATAACAGCCACTTTGTTCCAAAACCACTTGGTCTCTGATTATTTTCCTATGAGAACATGCTGCAAAATATTTAGTCTGTGAAATCTGATGTGTAAATCCACCAATGAATTATCCCTGCTCATGTTCATGATCAGTGTGAGTTAACATTATGGCAAATCTCCACAGCCAAACAGGGTTCTGTCTTTAATGTCCTGGGGAAGTGACCAGAATGATATGGGTTTAAGTCTGAACTTCTGCACTGTTCGGTAATCCTGTAATCCCGCTTTGGATAACTAAGTAAATCTAAAAACAAGCCCAGTTATGTTTATCTCATTCATTATAAATGATTAGAACACATTTGGTGTTCAGTTTCCCTGATGCAGAACCATCTTTTTTTTCAGCTTGTAAAACCTTAAACTTCTTTGCAGCTGGGAGTGAGAATTGATCCAGATTATTACTGTGATCACAGCATCAACAGCCATTATGTAATAGTATGTGATGGATTAGATTCGTCAGACAATCATTTCAGAGGATAAACAAGCTGGGAGGAAGTGTCATATGAAGCGTTCGGTCAGTTCTGGAGGTCAGAAGTGGTGGAAGACGGTCACTTGGGGTTTAGACAGTAACCACTGGAGCTGTTCAGATGGTTGTGAGTTTAAATCTCGGGAGTTAGTCTGGATTATATTTAAGGCTATGTCTTAAGTGAAAAAAAAAAACAAGCTCCCAAAAGAATAACTGTTGAGAATTCCTAAATAAACAAAACACACCTTCTATAGAATGAGGCTGTATTTTGTGTTGCACTCATAACTTTGGTCATTTGGTATTTGCCAACATGACTGATCTGAATTCAAGTATTTACTGAGGTGAAGTTCATAATGACGTCACAAATTTCATCCTCAGAAAAGTCTGATTTTATTTCTCACATGGTTTTAGCTTGATAGTACAGTATGTCTCGTCCATGACCTGTTTATGCTAGCGTGAGGAGATGAAGAATAATACTTTTCAACTGGAATTGCAGGGGGGCAGTGTAGTTTTCATGTTCTCCCCGTGCCTCGGGGGTTTCCTCCGGGTACTCCGGTTTCCTCCCCCGGTCCAAAGACATGCATGGTAGTTTGATTGGCATCTCTGGAAAATTGTCCGTCGTGTGTGATTGCGTGAGTGAATGAGAGTGTGTGTGTGTGTGCCCTGTGATGGGTTGGCACTCCGTCCAGGGTGTATCCTGCCTTGATGCCCGATGACGCCTGAGATAGGCACAGGCTCCCCGTGACCCGAGGTAGTTCGGATAGGCGGTAGAAAATGAATGAATGAATGAATGAACTGGAATTGCAAGTGAGAGGCCAGTAGGAGGACAGGAGGCCAACTTGTACACCTTTTGGCCATTCACAAATAGATATTTATGACCTCCTAGTGCTGGGACATGTTTAGCTAGCCTGACAGCCACTGAGAGAAAAACCATCCTGTACCTCATTAGAGTTTACTGTCAGTGTCTCATGAAGATCTTTACATTAATATCAACCTCCAGAAGCCTCCCTGCTGCCTGTAATTCAACACCTGCTAGTAACATAGCAGGTGTAATTTTTCTCTCACAGAGAAATGAGTCAGTGGTGTGTTTACTTCAGGCTCAGCCAACAGAGGAAAGTCAAAATCTGTGCTCTGTCGTTACTTTTCAGTAGTCAATAGTCTAAAGATATCAGCATCAGCTTACAGTCACTCAAAGAAGGAGAGTCTAACCAAAATAATTGCTCTATGGTCACATATTAAATTCCCTGGATCCATTATCCAACAGATGATGAATACAGGTACAGTGTCTTGTATAAGCATTCATCCACATTTGACCTTTTGTTGTATGACAACATGAAAATATGAAATTGAATGGAGTTCATTTGAAATCTATACAATATACAGCATCCTATTGGCATTGGGGTTTTCGTTTAAGTGCACCTTCTCAGTATTGGTTCTTAATTATTGTTTATTAGCCAGTTATTATATAGTTATTGTTTGTCCAGCGATATCATCGTGTCTCCGAAACACTTATCGTGCTTTGTTCAAACCTTTTGTTTCCATGTTTTAGTTCCATCTGCTTCCTGGTTTAGATGTCGACTTGTTTATTTTAATAAATAACTACACTAGTGGGGGCAAGGTGGCTTAGTGGTTAGCACATTCGCCTCACACTTCCAGGGTCGGGGTTCGATTCCCGCCTCCACCTTGTGTGTGTGGAGTTTGCATGTTCTCCCCGTGCCTCGGGGGTTTCCTCCCCCGGTCCAAAGTGCATGGTAGGTTGATTGGCATCTCTGGAAAATTGTCCGTACTGAGTGAATGTGTGTGTGTGTGTGTGCCCTGCGATGGGTTGGCACTCCGTCCAGGGTGTATCCTGCCTTGATGCCCGATGACGCCTGAGATAGGCACAGGCTCCCCGTGACCCGAGGTAGTTCGGATAAGCGGTAGAAGATGAATGAATGAACTACACTAGTAACTATTACTAACTAGGAAGTTGGACCACTGATCGGAAGATCGTTTGTTTCAAATCCCACCACTGCCCCAAACTGGTATCTCTGGCCCCTTATTGTTGAACTGCAGCTAGATAAGTCAGATTAAAGTAAAGGGGTGATTAGTCGGAGACGAGTAAATCTCACTTTTAGTTCCTGGTTGCAGCAGTAGGTTACACGGGGGTGAATACTTATGAATGCCATGGAGCCGCTTGTGGTAATTAACATTTCAACATCCTGGTAAAGAGTTTTGTTTAAAGAATTAACCAGACATTTCCTAGTGAGAGCCAAGACAAATACAACTGTTTAACAACTGTTTCATTTATGATTTATTTGCTTATAAGATTAATTTGTTCTTCTCAGAATGCTCTCAGGGGGCACAGTGGCTTAGTGGTTAGCACGTTCTCCTCACACCTCCAGGGTTGGGGGTTCGATTCCCGCCTCCACCTTTTGTGTGTGGAGTTTGAAAATTGTCACAGAATTTTCACAGAAAATTGTCTGTAGTGTGTGATTGCGTGAGTGAATGAGAGTGTGTGTGTGTGCCCTGCGATGGGTTGGCACTCCGTCCAGGGTGTATCCTGCCTTGATGCCCAATGACGCCTGAGATAGGCACAGGCTCCCCGTGACCCGAGGTAGTTCGGATAAGCAGTAGAAAATGAGTGAGTGAGAGAGAATGCTCTCAGGAAAAGCCATGACTAATCTCCTTCATGTGCTCTGTTCGCAGATTGATGATCGTCGAGGCCTGACGAGTAGTAAAGAAGGATTGAGCTGAGGTAAAGATGAAGGCGCAATTTTGGTGCAGGATCTCGCTGGTCCTGACCATTCTGACCTTGACCTTGTACAACAAAGGGGTCGAGGGTCAGAGGGCTGGTAAGTTCTGCTGACTACAAGTAAAGTTAACAGACTGAAGGTAGTAGAATAGGCGCCAGATACTGAAAATATCTGAGAAAAAATGTATGTTAATTCCATCTAAATTGCTCTTAGAGAACATGCTGGTCTGCTTTAGCATCTGAACAAAGCTTCTGTAGTTTGCCAGAAGCCACTGTGTGGGTTTGTCTCGTAATAGGCCAAGGAACTCGGGTTACCAGAAGGCCAGTCTCTAGACATCGAAAATGACTTTAATGACAAATTCCTCCAAAAATACTTTTTTATGCTTTTGACGCACAATACAAATTGGTTAGAGTTTACTGTATTTAAAGTTTAACCACATGCTTCCTTAACAGGTTGTAAGAATGTCCACTATGACCTGGTGTTCATCCTCGACACCTCATCTAGTGTTGGCAAGGATAACTTCGAGAAGATCCGACAGTGGGTTGCCAATCTGGTGGAGTCGTTTGACGTCGGTGAGGATAAGACTCGGGTGGCAGTGGTGCGTTACAGTGACCGCCCCACCACCGAGTTCAACTTGGCTCGGTACAAAAGCATCGAGGAAGTCAAAAGGGCGGCAAGGAACATTCACTACCTGGGTGGCAACACCAAAACGGGAGATGCTATCAGCTACACCACTGCTAACATCTTCACCGTACAGGCAGGAGCCAGACCTGCTGCGAGGGGTATCCAAAAAGTTGCCATTTTGCTAACAGACGGTCGGAGTCAGGATTACGTTCTGGAGCCTTCCGTTGCAGCGGCCAGGGCTGGGATCAGGATGTTTGCTGTGGGAATCGGCGAGGCACTGAAAGAGGAGTTAGAGGAGATTGGGGCCGAGCCGAAAAATGCTCACGTCTTCCACGTGACAGATTTCGATGCCATCGACCGAATCCGAGGCAGGCTGAGGAGGAGACTCTGTGAGAGTAAGTAATCAAATGTTCCTCCGAGTTTCTAAAGAAGGAACTGTCTCATTAGCTCAGCATAGTCTGAAGAATTAAATCTATTCTACTTTAATCAGAATAAATATCTATCATTTATCACATGAAAGGAATAGGTATTTTTTCCATAAGAATATTCATGTTGCTGTGTACCACTTTTTTGTCCAATGGTGTTTGGCGTGTAACCGGAGCCTTTTTGGACTGAGACATTTTTGTGGTTTGTGACCTTGGTGTCGAGAGCAAAACTGGGACCTCAGCTGTCACAGATCATTTCTTGTCCATGTGTAAATATACACTTTAAATGATATGTGGTATCAACTTAGATAGCCATTACAACCAACAAGCTGGTACTTGTGCTAAATTCCATGTGTATAAAGTTTAAAACATGCCGTTCTCAGAGTAGTGAAGCATAAGCCATGGAACCAGAGATGACTATTTCAGTGCACATGGAGGTTTGTGTGTGTTTTTTTTTTCTTTTTGAGAGATTCATTAGTAAATACCTGCTGAGACTGGCAATTTTTTTAACACAATTTGTACAAAAATAAACAAACAAACAAACAAACAAACAAACAAACAAATAAATAAATAAATAGTCGCTGTCGGGCGGAATCCTCGTATCTCCAAAACCGTTATTTTTCAGGAAATGAAAAAAACGCCGTACCTTATCTGCAGTGCACAGGGTTTAGTCCGCGTTGCAGTGGATTGTCTTGCGCTAAATTCCTGTCCTCAGACGAGCACCAGAACTAGCAGGGGTCAAGATTTTTTTTTCTTTGAGCCCAGTGTTTTGAAGACATTTACCTCAGAAGACGTGTTGATTCGTTGCGACTCTTCTCGAGGAGAAATATGCCGTGAAGCTCTCCCACGGAGTGAGGAAGAGGTGGACAGTTGAAGTGTCCAATGGAGTTATGAGATTTGCGCTCAAGCTTTTTTCAAGACTTTAGATTCGTTAATAACTTGTAAAAATAACAGACCCACGTGGGGACTGACCAATAGCATCCATATGTGAAAAAATATGAAATTGCCCAAATTTGGACATACGAGGTTTCCGCCCGACAGCGACGAAATTCTAACATTTTAAAAAATTCTAACATTTCAATAATAAAAAAACAACAACAAAAATAAATCTTTAAAATTACTAATTTTGATAAATAAAATTTGATGTAAACTACAGTAGGCTAAAGACAAATCAGATAGATAGATAGATAGATAGATAGATAGATAGATAGATAGATAGATAGATAGATAGATAGATAGATAGATAGATATCCTTTTAATCTATTATTCTCTCAATCTTTCTCTGAATTATAGAAATTCCACATCTCCTATTCTCCTATTCCCATTCTCTCCAAAATCATCTTCTTTTTATAAACTGTGATTTCTCCTGTCTCAACTGAGCTACTGATACACTGAAGGCTTGTTTCTGTTGACTGTATGAACTGATAAATGTGAAGTAGAATAACTTTTTTAACACAGTGTAAAATTGACTTAGACCTTCAGAAACTGGCTTGAACTGGATCTACTTCTCAAAATAAGCCAATTTTCCATGCAGGAAATATTCCAGTAAACAGTTTGTGATGCTTTATTAAATTCAGTCAATCAAAAAAAATTGAGAATAAAAATAAATAAAAGAAGAGACAGATTTGTTTCAGATATTTTAGTCCAGGACTCGCCTACGTTGAAGATCTTCTCGCCAAATGTGAGTCACAGTGCTGACTATATCACAGACTCAGAAACACCACTATCAATTTGGGAACATCGTATTGTCCCTCAATGCCTCCAATTACGCATGCAGTCCAGCTGGAAGATAAGCAGTTGCACTCGCCACTCTGCACTTACATCTAAGAATACCTGTGGAGAGAAAGCATGGCACGCTCCTAGCCCCAGTTATTTTTTGCTCTGGAAATTACAGCTCTAATGTTCCCGGTGGAACCGCTTCACTGTGGTGTGTTTGCACCTTTTAATCTGAAGCTCGTACTTTCATAAACTGTAAGTTATGAGTCCTGCTGTGCAATTAGTTCTACTTTAATGTTTAAATACTGCCATTGGAGCTAATGTGTAAGAGGTTCCACCCAAAAACATGTCCATCTCAGAAGAATTAACTTTACCATAGTGTATATTGCTAAAAAAGCTGAATGAGTAGCTTCAGAGTTAGAAGAAGAACTTATTATTATCACATCTACATTACAGAACAGTGAAATTCTTTCTTTGCATATCCCAGCTTTGGAGGTTGAGGTCAGAGCTCAGGTTCAGCCATGATATAGGACCCCTGGAGCAGAGAGGGTTAAGGGCCTTGCTCAAGGGCCCAATATTGGCACCTTGAACCCTGATTCTCTGATCAATATCCCAGAGCCTTAACTACTTAAGCCACCACTGACCCCATGTTTTCTGTTAGTTAGCTAGACATAAACATTTAGCAAAGCACTGCATCTCTATGGTGATGTTTTCCCACTATGTTAATGCTTAAGACATAAACACCTTATCTCTGATTCTGGGTTGTTTATTAGAAGGTCAGGGTTCCACTTTTGGGCCCTTGAGCAAGGCTCTTGATCCCTTTGAGGTTTGACCCCAACTTTCTAAGGTGGGATATGTGAAGAAATGAATTAAACTTTGCTGTCATGTACATGTGACAAAAGCTTCTTCTGATTAAAAGGATTAGTTAATCTTTAGTTAGTTAGTTAGTTAGTTAGTTATTAACTGTTATCTATGCGGGATAAAATCTCACTTAAGAGAGTTCTGACCAAGAAAGCAACAAAAGACCACTCACTCACTCACTCACTCACTCACTCACTCACTCACTCACTCACTCACTCACTCACTCACTCACTCACTCACTCACTCACTCACTCACTCACTCACTCACTCATCCAAACTACCTCGGGGAGAGCCTGTGCCGGTGTCATCGGTATCTCAGGTGTCATCGGGCATCAAGGCAGGATACACACTGGACGGAGTGCCAACCCATCACATGGCACACACACACTCTCATTCACTCACGCAATCACACACTATGGACAATTTTCCAGAGATACCAATCAACCTACCATGCATGTCTTTGGACCGGGGGAGGAAACAGGAGTACCCGGAGGAAACCCCTGAGGCACGGGGAGAACATGCAAACTCCACACACAAGGCGGAGGCGGGAATCGAACCCCCAACCCTGGAGGTGTGAGGAGAACGTGCTAACCACTAAGCCACCGTGCCCCAAAAGACAACTAACAATTTAAAACAATTAACTTTTACAATACTCAAATTTGTTATGGTTTTTCTTGCATCAGCTCCTTCAGAGTAATGTGGACTGTGGAAGCTCCTGATAAAGCGGTTAAAATGTCTGTAATTAATTACATCATGATTCTGTAAGGAGATGCAACCACATGCTAGCTAGCAGAAGTGTATTTGTTGGTTATGGTATAAAACCAGTTTTTTACTGTAGCGTTAGAACGTAAAAAAAATGTAACTTTTTCTGGTTTGACCAATCAGACGTGAGCGTTCCACTGAGCTGTGCAATAAGAGTTACAATAATGTTATTCATGTTTCATTTTATCCGCCAGCTCCATTCATTCGCATAATTAGATATCTCTGTATGATAACATTAAAAAAGAAACGCTGTAAAGAATTTCAGACATTTAAATCCGTCAGTGCTTTCATCTTTTTACTGGAACAGATGAATTTTATCACACGGTTCTGTCAGGTTTTGATTCCGAACGTCGGTCCACCCTTAGCCACAAAGCAGTGAGTCTCTAATCACGTCCACATCCAATACTCTACTAAATCCAACATCAACACGCTGTGAGGGTTTGGGCTTCACAATTCTGCTTTTAATTAGCCAGCTGTTAGTCTGACGAGCACCAGGGGAAGGTTTAGATTAGTTCTTTCCTCTGTGAGTGTCCTCACTGCTGTCCTGGTGTGATACACACACACACACACACACACTTTCCTGAGAGAGTCTGTGCTTCATATCACACACAAACCTCTCTCACTCTCACTCACTCATTCTCTACCGCTTATCCGAACTACCTCGGGTCACGTGGGAGCCTGTGCCAGGCGTCATCGGGCATCAAGGCAGGATACACCCTGGACGGAGTGCCAACCCATCGCAGGGCACACACACACACTCTCATTCACTCACGCAATCACACACTAGGGACAATTTTCCAGAGATGCCAATCAACCTACCATGCATGTCTTTGGACCGGGAGAGGAAACCGGAGTACCCGGAGGAAACCCCCGAGGCCCGGGGAGAACATGCAAACTCCACACACACAAGGTGGAGGTGGGAATCGAACCCCCAACCCTGGAGGTGTGAGGCGAACGTGATATATTTGTCTCACTAGACTCCTTCCATACGTGTAAAACTATCTATCTATCTCCTCACTTTAAGAAACCGCTGACCTCCCTGTGAACGAGCCGTCGCTATAGAAACGATGGCGGAATAAAATAACACAGAGATAATGACGACTGACAAATCTCTCACGGTAGCTGCGTCCCAAAGGACGCATTACACACTACACACTTACACGACTCACTCCGTACTCTAGAGACCGGTGTGTCTAGAACGCTTTTTTACTAACGGGAAGTAGAAGTCATTTCCCAGTCGATGACGAATGACGACAAGCGCATGTCATTTTGGAAAGCTGCTTCACAAATACGCTGAATTTTTTACCTGTCGAAAAATAAATCACACATCATGAGCTAATTTTAAAGACTTTTGTCAGAAGTCTTGTGCACCAGAATGTCTTCGACCAACTTGAAAATGCTTTCTTATATAGTTTAAGCATCTGGTGGCCCCGCCCCTTTTCTGCTACATAAAAAAATCAGTATCCAACATTCACACTCATCATCCAGGTTCTTGAGGTTCACTTCTTCTTCTTCTTCTTCTTCTTCTTCTTTTTCTTCTTCTTCTCACATTGTTTAATGTATGCGATGTATGCGATTTGGGATGCACTTGAACTCCACACTTCTCACTAAGCAGATGTAAAACAGGCCCTAAATGGATCTCAGGGTAAACTTTCCGTGGCTTATATTTTAAGCTCCGCCCTGTACAGCGTCCTGCGTAGTCTTTTTCGGGAGAAACTCATACGTTAAATTACAGTGAGCAGGCCACAGAGACAGGAAGTAGCTCGGTTCGACAGCATACAGGCTTTTCACTGCTTTATCATTTGGCTTGAAGCGTGGATATAGAAGTTACCACAGAATGACATAACCAGCCATTTAAAGAGCTGGCATGGTTTAGTATTATGGGATGGTTTACGTTGTACCCTTTTCAATGGTCAGACCAGAACATACACATGTTGTCCTCAAGTAGACCTCCAGCAAAGTCTGTGTTTCAGACCTGTTTCTGTTATATACAGTACTGTAGTCATTCAAAAGGGAATTTAAATACAATTAGGGCTACACACAGTTTATCAATATACACTCTATATCCAAAAGTATGTGCACCTCTGACCATCACAAGAGATTTCCCTAAACTTATTTACAACCTGTTCCAGCATGGCAAAAGTCTCTAAGCTCCATGACGACATGGTGTGAAGGTGAACACTGGAGTGGAAGTGTCACGGACGCGGGGATAAAAGACCCAAATGCAGGACAAAACGTTAGTTTTTATTAACTAAAAAAAAAAAAACACGAAACATTAACACAGACTAGAGACATGACAACAGGACAAAACAAAGGATTCCGCGCTGTTCAAAGCAACGAGGCTTAACTAAATACTACTAATAATTATCAGACAGATGATGGACAGGTGTGCAATGGCGGGGAGGAAGAGACAAGGGCGGAGCAGACACGTGAACACAGAATGTAAATAAAAAGCACATGGCCAAAGTCCGGGCTGAGTCCTGACAGGAAGAACTTGCATGTCTTCCACAGAGCCATGACATGACCCTATTTGGGATGAACTGAAACTGGAGTCTCTTCATCATCCTAACATCAGATTCTGATCTCAGTGATGCTTTCATCGAATGTGTGAATGAATACAAATTCTCACAGCCATGCTTCAACATCTAGTGAAGAGCTTTCATCTTCCAGAAGAGAAGAGAAGAGAAGAGAAGAGAAGAGAAAAGAAGAGAAGAGAAGAGAAGTGAAGAGAAGTGAAGAGAAGAGGAATGAGATGGTCAACATGAATATATTGGTGTGATGACCAGGGGTGCACAAACTTTTATCACAAACAAGGGAAAAGCAAATCTTCCACTGGTGTAGCTTAGCCACTGCAGCATGTCTCTCACTCTTCACTCATTTATAGGGTGCCATTTCTTTTGTTCTTCCACTTTGTCATCCTTTTGACACTGACGCATCTTTATCAGTCATCTTTGTTTATAAAGTCAGCAGCAGTTTTTTTTTTTAGTAACCCAGTGTAGGAGAAAATAGGAAAGTGGCACACACACACACACACACACACACACACACACACACACACACACACACATACAGCAGAATGGTATCTGCAATCAGTTAATAAGGTTAGTTATATTAAGGAACAGGGCAGTGAAGGGTTATCCGGAGTTCCCCAGCCTTCGAGTGAATGAGTGTCTGTTTAAAAAAAAAGAGGGAATTCATTGGAGAGTTAAAACCTCTTAAAGTCGACAAAGTGCTTTTTATAGGCGCGATTAAAGAAAATTACAGGGTCTGATTGTACATGATTGTCAGGCACTCGATTGGGCGCGGTGCTTTGGGCGTCTGCGTAGCATGTGCCAAGTTTGTGTGTGTGTGTGTGTGTGTGTGTTTGTGAATGTGTGTGTGTGTCTGTGCGGATAGAAGAAAAAAAAATTAAGATACTGTGTAAGAAAATGTTTGCAATTCTTGCTAATTTATAAGCATTAATACACACTCAAGTGTGACTTCAACTTAACCACAAACACACAGCTTTTCTTCACCACTGACTTTCATCGCTAACCTGCTATTACTGAGACTCTATAAATACATCAAATAAATACGTCCCGTTTACCTCAACACCTGAATGTCTCTAGAGTTTCCCTGGATTTCATCCTGAAGTGTTTATTCATGTCTTCCAGCAAGCTTTCCTTTCATGTTACACGTTAGCATCATCTTCTCAACCCTAAACATAACCGGAACTCCATTTCCTCAATTCTATTTTCCGAACAGAATTCTAAATGTAAACATTCATGATTTTTTGAATCAAGTTCTTGATCTTATACGTTAGATTCCATTAGGATGGTATTTCAGCTAGCATGTTGATTAGCAAATAAAACGCAGTAGTATTTTTTCTTAGCTTGTAGCTTGTATCGCTGTTTTCTTATTCAGGCTACAATGCTAGCTGGCTACTTTAACTATTATTATCTTTGCTAACATGTCAGATAAAGAAATGTATGAAATGTCAGAACCAGGCCGCTACAGAACCACGAACAGTCAGAGCTGTCGCTCTTCCACACCCAGCATCCTGTTATTAGCCTCTTTCCTTAGCATTAGAGCGAAGGTTTCATCCAGAAATAGCAGATTCTCAGTGTGTGTGTGCCAAAGTAAACCAAGTGTGTCGGTGTCATTTTCCCGTCCTGTCAGCGTAGCTATCACTTAGCGTCTTCACGCGTTTGAAATCTGGCTCTGTGGCCGTGCAGGACTGTCACCGCTCAGGCGTTGGCATGAGGTCAGAGCTGTGATCATAAGTGACACCACCCTCACGTCACGCACAGGACAGAGCTCATAACCCAGCAGGGGTGAGAACTCTACTGCTGAAAAAGTGATGGTTTTAACTTTAAATAACTAACTTTAGTGTCTGAAACACCATTCGGTTCTAGTGGATGGAAAGGGTCATGGGTCACATGGGTCTGATCACAGATCCTGCAGATAAGAATGGGCTGTTGAACCAATGCATTACTACATAGATATATAAACATGTTCTTTTCAGCTTTTCTACTGTCAGAGCTGCTGTGCTATAAAATCACAGCCATAAAACCTATTTATTTAACAGTTCGTTCAGATGTTCAGTCCAAGCTCTGCTCTCAGCACCGTCCTCCAAGCTCCACTTAATAAAAGCAATAATCTCTGTGGTGAAACATCCGGAACATGTTTATAAGCACATCCTAACAGTTTATGTCTCTTCCTCTGTACAGATGTGTTGTGCCCGAACATGAAGGTGCAAGCGGAACGTTTCAAGCCCAACAGCACCAGTGCTGGACTACAGGAAGTTCCAGGTGACTCACTTTCATGCTCATTCTTCAGTATCTGCTTCCTCTGGTAGAAGTGGAGAGGAGCTTTGATGGAAATTTCAGACATAAACATGGCACTGAGTACATGTACATCTACACCACTTACACCACTTTACATCCACCTCTTTTTTTTTACATCCACCTCATTACATCCACCTCTTTTCTATACATCCACCACTTTACATCCATCTCTTCTCTTTACATCCACTACTTTACATCCACCTCTTTTCTTTACATCCACCTCTTTTCTTTACATCCACCACTTTACATCCACCTCTTTTCTATACATCCACCACTTTACATCCATCTCTTCTCTTTACATCCACTACTTTACATCCACCTCTTTTCTTTACATCCATCTCTTCTCTTTACATCCACTACTTTACATCCACCTCTTTTCTTTACATCCACCACTTTACATCCACCTCTTTTCTATACATCCACCACTTTACATCCATCTCTTCTCTTTACATCCACTACTTTACATCCACCTCTTTTCTTTACATTCACCTCTTTTCTTTGCATCCACCGCTTTACATCCACCACTTTACATCCACCTCTTTTCTTTACATCCATCACTTTACATCCACCTCTTTACATCCACCTCTTTACAGCCGCCTCTTTACAGCCACTTCTTTTCTTTATATCCACCACTTTACATCCACCTCTTTTCTTTACATCCACCTTTTTTCTGTACATCCACCTCTTTTCTGTACACCCACCCCTTTACATCCACCTCTTTTCTTTACATCCTCCCCTTTTCTTTACATCCACCTCTTTTCTTTACATCCATCTCTTTACATCCACCTCTTTTCTTTACATCCACCTCTTTACATCCACCTTTTTTCTGTACATCCACCTCTTTTCTGTACATCTACCCCTTTACATCCACCTCTTTTCTTTACATCTGCCTCCTTATATCCACCTTTTTTCTTTTCATCCACCACTTTACATCCACCTCTTTTCTTTACATCCATCACTTTACATCCACCTCTTTACATCCACCTCTTTACATCCACCCCTTTTCTTTATATCCACCACTTTACATCCACCTCTTTTATTTACATCCACCCCTTTACATCCACCTCTTTTCTTTACATCCACCTCTTTTCTTTACATCCAACCTCTTTACATCCACCTCTTTTCTTTACATCCACCCCTTTACATCCACCTCTTTTCTTTACATCCACCTCTTTTCTTTACATCCACCTCTTTACATCCACCTCTTTTCTTTACATCCACCTCTTTTATTTACATCCACCCCTTTACATCCACCTCTTTTCTTTACATCCACCTCTTTTCTTTACATCCACCTCTTTACATCACTGTGCTGTGCTGTGGTAGTTTAGAGTTCTTCTGCAGTTTTGTGGTCAGATAGCACCTACATCACGCTGCAGTCCTCATGCCAAGATGTTTACTTTGAGTGTTTTGGGGAATCAGAGTTCCTGTGTGAACCTCCCACTCACCTCCACAAGAGCTGAGCTGAAAAACAGACCTGCTGAGAAACAAACAGGGGGCAATGAAAGGAAGAGAGGACACAGACGGAGGGATCTGAGCTCTCAGCCCAACACAACAGATTTACATGGGAGAGAAAATACTGGTCACATGACAGGACTGCAGTCAGTGCAGCAGGAAAAGTCAAAAGTTTTGAAAGTTAACACACTTAAATGCTCTCAAGCCATTAAAAGTAAAAAGATAATGACTTTAACTTTCCACTGGAGCTCACGGTTATACATTTCTAACAAAAAAGTTGGAGGTTGAAGGTTACTAAAAAATAATTATCAAACATTGGAAAAACTTAAAAAGCTTGTATAGGAAGTTCTGAAGGATGTATAAGAAGTTATAAAGGATGTATAAGAAGTTATAAAGGATGTATAAGAAGTTATAAAGGATGTATAAGAAGTTATAAAGGTTATATAAGAAGTATGGAAGGTTGTAAAGGAAGTTCTGAAGGTTGTATAAGAAGTTATAAAGGATGTATAAGAAGTTATAAAGGTTGTATAAGAAGTCCTGAAGGTTGTAAAGGAAGTTCTGAAGGTTGTATAAGAAGTTATAAAGGATGTATAAGAAGTTATAAAGGATGTATAAGAAGTTATAAAGGATGTATAAGAAGTTATAAAGGTTGTATAAGACGTCCTGAAGGTTGTAAAGGAAGTTCTGAAGGTTGTATAATAAGTTATATAGGATGTATAAGAAGTTATAAAGGTTTATATAAGAAGTTATAAAGGTTATATAAGAAGTATGGAAGGTTGTAAAGGAAGTTCTGAAGGTTGTATAAGAAGTTATAAAGGATGTATAAGAAGTTATAAAGGATGTATAAGAAGTTATAAAGGTTGTATAAGGAGTCCTGAAGGTTGTAAAGAACATTCTGAAGCTTGTATTAGAAGTTATAAAGGATGTATAAGAAGTTATAAAGGATGTATAAGAAGTCCTGAAGGTTGTAAAGGAAGTTCTGAAGGTTGTATAAGAAGTTATAAAGGATGTATAAGAAGTTATAAAGGATGTATAAGAAGTTATGCAGGTTACAGGAAGTTATTAAGGCTAAACCGTCTGCTACCTGCATAACTACCTGTTACTCTATAAAAACCTTATAAAATGTTAAAAGAAGTGCATTATAACATTATAATCAGTGTTAATAATTTAAGTCATTTGAACAAACCAAGCAAAGAATCAATCAAACAAACAAACAAACAAACAAACAAACAGCAGGTGAGTAGAATAAAAGACAACAGGCTGTGAGGTTCAGCTGATCACTGGTGATTACTGTACTGCGGTCATGCTGTTACAGTAAACACACACACATGCACGCACGCACGCACGCACATGCGCACACACACACACACACATGCGCACACACACACACACACACACACACACACATGCGCACACACACATCGTCACCTTCATTTCAGACAACAAACTTTTACAGAAAATTGTCTTTTCCCACAAAACCCAGAACTCATTTAACCCTTTCAGATCTGGTCACTGATTGGTCACTAAGCAACCAATCAAAATGCAGTAACATGAAGCAAGTACAGAATTAACAGGTTTTTATCTCAGTCCAAATTTAGTGTGAACATGAACAGTGTCCAGCTCCGCACGTCACCTTCAGTTAGGGCTCCTGAACATACACGAACACCTACAGTTATTCTGTCTCACTCTCTCTCTATCTGAGAGTTCTTGTGTCTGTGTGTGTCTGTGTGTGTGTGTGTGTGTGTGTGTGTGTGTGTGTGTAAAGATGTACGCAGCAGATGTGTCCGTATGCAAGCAGATGTAGACCAGAGGAGCGTGTCATTAAAGTCCTTGCTTCATTTCTCAGACAGCTGCACTCTCTCTCTCTCTCTCTCTCTCTCTCTCTCTCTCTCTCACTCTCTCTCTCTCTGATACACACTGACACACACACAGAGTCCAAAATAACTCTCTGCTAGAGGAATGATTATACACTCGGCTTTGCCTTTCTAATTACAGGCTCGTGGTGAAGCTACAGGGGATAACTCACACACTCACACACACACACACACACACACACACACACACACACACACACACACACACACACAGACAACACATAAAAATCACAGCAGTAAAGTAGAAAGAACGAAAGTAAAGCGGTAAGACCTTATCATAACACTCTGACGTAAAGCTCTAACAAATTCATGTCAGATTTATTATTTTTATTCTTAAAAAATATATAAAATTAATAATTAAAACACAGTTGTTTCCACTCCTAGGATCTGCCCTTAGCAAGTTAGCCCCATCCCCAACATTTGAAGAAATCGTACGATGGAGAAACTTGTGAAGAAATCTAGAAAACTATTCTATAATGTATTTGTTTTTACTTTAATGAGATATTTTTACTGAGATAATATTTAATAAAAGTGTGTATGCAGCCTATATGCACACACACACACAAACACACACACACATCAATACAGGAAGTAAACAAAAGGGCAGGGTGATGTGATGTGATGTGATGATGTCATAGTATTAATTACAGTCCTTTCTGTTAAAAACGATTTACAATCATGACGATATTTGTGCTGATTAGATTTGAGTCTTTGTAGATCTGCATTCGTTTTGTTTGTTGCGTGTTTGTGTGTCTGCGAGACTTTCACTGGTGTAGAAAAGCAGACGAGAGAAGGAGACGTTTCTGTCGAAAGGAATGTTAGCGTGGGAGTCACTGAGCCACGCTACTGCTGGCTTTTAGGATATTTTAGAGTTTGTCACTGATGGAGAGCAGGATCTGTTTTGGAGTCTGTGACCACCTGTTCCTGAGCTTCTTCTATACACAAACACACACACATACACACACACACACACAGCCAGCGAAGTGAATCATGTCCACTTTTGAATCATGAAGTGAATCATTTTACTCTGTAAATCAATTTAAATTTTTAATTAGTTGTCACTAATGAATCAATAGCAGTGATTTTTTTTCTTTCAGTCTATGTCATGTGCACTGAGTTATTTCCATTGAATCATTTTCATTAGCAGGGAATCATTTTCATGTGTGAATCATTTACCGTTAGATACTTAAAGGGTTAAGTCATTAGCAGTGAATGACTTCCAGTGGTAGACACATGGAGTCATTTTCATGCGTGAATTATTTTCATCTTTATAAAATTAGCAGTGATTCGTTTTCAGTTTAAATCGTGCAACAAATCATTTCATTTGGAGTGAATCGTTTTTCATGTGTGAATCACTTACAGAGAATCATTTTCATCTGTTAATCGTTAAGGATATCGTTCTCAGCTAGACCAATTAGCACTGAATCATTTTCTTAAGCATGAATAATTTACGGTGAAAAATATTTTGATTTGCTTTTTTTATATAAACTAATCAACTCTTCATCACATCGCCCACATCCACGAGGGTTTTTATTCCTTTTACAACACAGCAACTTATCAATACGGCACTTTTTAATTTATTGAGCATTATTGTGATTTATTTCCTGTCCTTTACGTTATCCTACAGTACCTATTCACAGCTATTCTCTCTCTAACAGCTGACAAACGTTTTGTCTAGAAAGGGTCCAACTTAGGGTTTGACATCAGGTGCAGACAGATACATGAGTTACCCTCTAGTGTATAGAAATAGGTGCTTGAATAGAATGGTGGAATAAGAACAGTAACACACACACACACACACACACACACACACACACACACACACACACACACACACACACACATGCACACATGCACCAGTGAGTTGGTGGGCAGAGCAGGGCAAAGTGGAAATACAGAAGATTTACAGTAGTGTTCTGAGGTTTGTGTGTTTCCTCGATGAGGAACTTTAATGTCACACAGGATCACACACTCGTCTGGGTACACGCCCTGTTGCCATGGAAATGTGTGTGTTGTGTAGTGGAGTTTCATCTTTCTGCCACTGATATGTGGTGGTTAGCCCAGACAAACCACAGCATGAAACTCTCTGTTTCACACACACACACACACACACACACACACACACACACACACACACACACACACACACAAACAATATATGAACACCAATGACACACTTGCCCCATCTGGTCCAGCCAATACACTTAAATGTTTACTGGCTGCAGATGTGGCGCACTGAGTAAACACAGGAGTAATTAGTGGCTCTAACCAGAGAAAGTAAAGACACACATGGACTGATATCTAGAACACAGACTATGGATGAATGCGAGACAGTAACAGTTTAGTTCACTAGCAAAGCCAAGACTGTGCCTTGAAGGTAAGATTGTAATTACGAGCCGAGCATTAGTCATCATAATGCCATAATTCTGTACTACTTGTCAAAAAGTCTTGCTGCCCTCCTGCCTCTACAAACGTGACACCTACAACAGACATTTACTTACACTATCAGATGTTTTCAGCAACCGTCAACAATCATGGAGTTAATCAATTTTCATGTGTGAATCATTTACAGTAAATCATTTTCATTAGGAGTGAATCATTTTCATGTGTGAATCATTTACAGTGAATCATTTTCATTAGGAGTGAATCATTTTCATGTGTGAATCATTTACAGTGAATCATTTTCATTAGGAGTGAATAATTTTCATGTGTGAATCATTTACAGTGAATCATTTTCATTAGTTGTGAAACATTTTCATGTGTGAATCATTTACAGTGAATCATTTTCATTAGTTGTGAAAAATTTTCATGTGTGAATCATTTACAGTGAATCATTTTCATTAGGAGTGAATCATTCTCGTGTGTGAATCATTCACAGTGAATCATTTTCATTAGGAGTGAATTATTTCACTTTTACACTGATGTACTTTAACATTTTAAAGGATTAGCAGTGAATCATTTCCTTGTCCAGGAAGGAATCATTTTCAGCTTTAATTTTTTGCATGGAGTCATTTACAATGAATCATTTGATTTGACACGTTCATATTTAAGTCTTTGCATTGATATTCATATTTGCATTGAATAATTTTTAGTTATCAGACACTAATGAAACTCACAATCGCCCTCTTGTGGCCCTACACTGAAACAACTAACAGGTTTAAAAAGCCCATCATATTAATGCAGTGTGCTGATGATGATCTCCTGCTGAATGCAGGCTTTGACCTGATGGAGTACTTTAATGTGAGAGATGTTCTGGGAGAGAAGTCTGAACCTGGTCAGAGCTCCTATGTGAGACTGGGGACCATCCCGATAGTGCAGCAGACTGAGTGAGTAACACACTAATCCTGATCTAAATACACAACACAATATACACAACATGATACACACAACATGATACACACAACATGATACACACAACATGATACACACAACACAGTATACACAACACAGTATACACAACACAATATACACAACATGATACACACAACATGATACACACAACATGATACACAACATGATACACACAACATGATACACACAACACAGTATACACAACACAGTATACACAACACAATATACACAACACGATATACACAACACGATACACACAACATGATACACACTACACGATACACACAACACGATACACACAACATGATACACACAACACAGTATACACAACACAATATACACAACACAATATACACAACATGATACACACAACATGATACACACAACATGATACACACAACACAGTATACACAACACAATATACACAACATGATACACACAACATGATACACACAACACGATACACACAACACAGTATACACAACACAATATACACAACACAATATACACAACACGATACACACAACATGATACACACAACACGATACACACAACACAGTATACACAACACAATATACACAACACAATATACACAACACGATACACACAACATGATACACACTACACGATACACACAACACGATACACACTACACATTATACACAACACGATACACACAACACAATATACACAACACAATACACAACACAATATACACAACACAATATACACAACACAATATACACAACATGATACACACAACATGATACACACAACACAGTATACACAACACAATATACACAACACAATACACACAACATGATACACACAACATGATACACACAACACGATACACACAACACGATACACACAGCACAATATACACAACACGATACACACTACACAATACACAACACAGTATACACAACATGATACACACAACACGATACACACAACACAGTATACACAACACAATACACACAACATGATACACACAACACGATACACACAACACAGTATACACAACACAATATACACAACATGATACACACAACACGATACACACAACACAGTATACACAACACAATATACACAACACAATATACTCAACACGATACACACAACACAGTATACACAACACAATATACACAACACGATACACACAACACGATACACACTACACAATATACACAACACAATATACACAACACGATACACACAACACGATACACACAACACAGTATACACAAGACAATATACACAACACGATACACACAACATGATACACAACAACACGATACACACTACACATTATACACAACACGATACACACAACACAATACACAACACAATATACACAACACGATACACACTACACAATACACAACACAGTATACACAACATGATACACACTATACGATACACACAACACAGTATACACAACACAATACACACAACATGATACACACAACATGATACACACAACACGATACACACAACGCAATATACACAACATGATACACACTACACAGTATACACAACACAATATACACAACACGATACACACTACACGATACACACAACACAATATACACAACTCGATACACACAACACAATATACACAACATGATACACACAACACGATACACACAACACAGTATACACAACTCAATACACACTAAACAATATAGACAACACGATACACACAACACAATACACACTACACATTATACACAACACGATACACACAACACAATATACACAACACAATATACAACACAATATACACAACACGTGTTATGTATATAACACACAACACAATATACACAACACGATACACACAACAGGATACACACAACACAGTATACACAACTCGATACACACTACACAATATACACAACACGATACACACAACATGATACACACTACACATTATACACAACACGATACACACAACACAATATACACAACACAATACACACTACACAATATACACAACACAATACACACAACACAATATACACAACACGATACACACTACACAATACACAACACAATACACACAACACGATACACACAACGCAATATACACAACACGATACACACAATACAATATACACAACACGATACACACAATACAATATACACAACACAATACACACAACACAGTATACAAAACTTGATACACACTACACAGTATACACAACTCAATACACACTACACAATATACACAACACATTATACACTACACAATATACACAACACGATACACAATACACAACACAATACACACAACACAATATACACAACACGATACACACAACACAGTATACACAACTTGATACACACTACACAGTATACACAACTCAATACACACTACACAATATACACAACACGATATACACTACACAATATACACAACACAATACACACAACACAATATACACAACACAATACACACTACACAATATACACAACACGATATACACTACACAATATACACAACACGATACACACAACACAATATACACAACACGATACAAACTACACAATATACACAACACGATACACACAACACAATATACACAACACGATACACACAACACAATACACACACAATGATGCACACATGATTCACATAACACAATGCACACAACATGAAAGACACAAGAGACTATGATACACAACATGATACACACCAGATAATATGATACACACAACACGATACACACATAATGATCAGCTTCTTAAAAAGCAAGCTTTAAACCATCATTTCTTCATGATGACCATCTCAGAATGTCAGGATGACCTCCTCCTGAAGAATTCATCTCGTTTCCTCCTGCGTGTTACAGGAACGTGTTTCCACAAGGTCTTCCAGATGAATACGCCTTCGTCACCACGTTCAAATTCAGAAAGACGTCCAGGAGGGAGGACTGGTACCTGTGGCAGGTGTATGACAAGTACGGCATCCCTCAGGTCAGTAACGTGCACAGTGGAAGGAGAACGTACAGTAGGTGTGTATTAAATATCCTCTGACATGCACATTCTATTTGAACAGCTAATGAAGTTCATGTGTGATGGACCACATGTCCATCATCAGTCTACTGAATGATCAGCTTTTAAATCATTTGACATCTAAAGGAGCAGGTTGTTAAAATGAACAGCGTAAAATACGAAGCTGATGGTATCTTTATATCAGAGCTGTGTTTTATTTAAGTTCCTAATGGTTTCAGAAGTGTGTGTTCCTGAGATTCCTGGATCCTGTGTATATTTTAGTGGTACTTTTCTTATCCAGGAGTTTATCTTTCCTGCAGGTTTCTATCCGTCTGGATGGAGAGAATAAAGCGGTGGAGTACAACGCAGTGGGTCTGACCAAAGACGCGGTCCGAGCTGTGTTCCGAAGCCCTGATGTGGAAAACCTGTTCGACAGAAACTGGCACAAGATCGGCCTGGGCGTCTACGCCAAATCCGTCTCACTCTATCTGGACTGCAAACACATCCAGACGTTACCGATCGAGGACCGTGAGGACATTGACATCCAGGGCAAAACCGTGATTGGCAAGAGACTCTACGACAGCGTCCCCATCGACGTGAGTCACTGACAAAAAACCGTGAATCATGATTTGTTTTTATCTGATCAGAAGCATCATTCATTTCCTGAATCATCCTTCATAGTTCGACCTTCAGAGGATGGTAATCTACTGCGACTCTAAGCAGGCAGAGCAGGAGACATGCTGTGACCTACCTGGAGGCCCTGTGAGTGTCTCTCTAACATACACACACACACACTCACACACACACACACACACAACACACACACACACAACATCTTCTAAAGATCAGCTTCTAACCAATTTGCTTCCTAAATTTTCAGATTCTAAATGATCAGCTTCCTAAATATCAGCTTCCTAAATGATCATCTTCTAAACGATCATCTTCTAAACGATCATCTTCTAAACGATCAGCTTCTAAACGATCATTTTCTAAATGATCTGCTTCTAAATGATCAGCTTCTAAACGATCAGCTTCCTAAATGAACAGCTTCCTAAATTTTCAGCTTCTAAATGATCAGCTTCCTAAATGATCAGCTTCTAAACGATCAGCTTCCTAAACGATCAGCTTCTAAACGATCAGCTTCCTAAATGATCAGCTTCTAAACGATCAGCTTCCTAAATGATCAGCTTCTAAACGATCAGCTTCCTAAATGATCAGCTTCTAAACGATCAGCTTCCTAAATGAACAGCTTCCTAAATTTTCAGCTTCTAAACGATCAGTTTCCTAAACGATCAGCTTCTAAACGATGAGCTTCATAAATGATCAGCTTCTTAATTTATTACATCTATCTACGTCTCACCAGATCACACTTCACACATATAATAATTTCTGTCTCTCTCTCTCTCTCTCTCTCTCTCTCTCTCTCTCTTTTTCTCAGTGCCCCAAGCAGGTGGTCACTGAACCGACTCCTGTTTTAATCCCGACTCCGACTCCTACTAGTGGAGAGCAGAAGAGTGGAGAACACACCGTTAACTGTTCCTGCACTGCAGGGGAGCGGGTAAGACCCTGAAGCTTAGGGGTCAAAGGTCAAGAGTGTATTACGAAAACCGGCTCATGAACAAATGTACAAATGAACACAAATGGATGAAAATGAACGCGAGCATACAGCTGTGATATATTTACACTCAGCCGACTCGGACGACGTAAATATCTCACGTGTATGGTTGGATGCAATTTCTCATCTGCTTCTCTCCCTTTCACTGCTCTTCGCTGTCTGTTTCTCTGTCTCTCTTTCTCTCTCTCTCTCTTTTTCTCACTACCTACAGGGTGAGACAGGTCTGCCCGGTGCTCAAGGCCCTAAGGGTGAAAAGGTCATAAAGCAGTCACTTTAATTCAGCTGATATTTTAAAGGAGTTTGTGTGTTTTATCCTCTGCTTGTTCTTCCTCAGCACTTTCTCTTCACCTCTGTCCTCTAAACTCTACATCCACAGGGAGATCCAGGTCTTCATGGTTCTACAGGACCTCACGGACCCAAAGGCCAGAAAGGAGACCCTGTAGGGAAAAGTGATTTCTTACTGAATTCATGTGACCTTGTTATGTTAGCAACAGTCTCTTTTATCCTATTTTTCACTTATATGATAATAAGAACCAATAAAAATGGCTGCTGTATGAATTAAAGTAATTTATTTAACAAATACAATATTAAAGGTGCAGTCTTTAAAGATTGCAGTTCACAAAATTTTAAGGTGCAGTCTGTAAAGATTAAAGTTTTAGTTTGTAAAGTTTAAAGGTGCAGTCTGTAAGATGTAAATGTACAGTCTGTGAAGTTTAATGGTGCAATCTGTAAAATTTAAAGGTTTAGTTGGTAGAGGTTAAAGTTGCAGTCTGTAAAGTTTAAAATGCAGTCTAGAAAATTTTAAGGTACAGTCTGTAAAGACTAAAGGTTTAGTCTGTAAAATTTGAAGATGCAGTCTGCAAGAATTAAAGGTGCAGTCTAAAAGTTTAAAGGTGCAGGCTGTAAAGATTAATGGTGCAGTCTGTAAAGATGAAAGGTGCAGTTTGTAAAGGTTAAAGGTGCAGTCTGTAAAGTTTAAAGGTTTAGTTTGTAAAGTTTAAAGGTGCAATCTGAAAAAGTTTAAAAGTGGTTTGTAAAATTTAAAGGTTCAGTCTGTAAAGTTTAAAGGTGTAGTCTGTAAAGTTTAGAGGTGCAGTCTGTAAAGTTTAAAGGTACAATCTGTAAAGATTAAAGGTTCAGTTTGTAAAGTTTAAAGCTGCAGCCTGTAAGGTTTAAAGGTTTAGTCAACAAAATATTAAGGTGCAGTCTGTAAAGTTTAAAGGTGCAGTAGCCATTGTGAAGGTGTCAATACCAGAGCTAACCTGCAAACACTGAATTCATGTTTATTGAAGAGAAAAGGATTAATGTTGAAGGAGCTCCAGGAAACCATTCATTAAAGACATTAAAAATAAAAATAATTACATTAATTTACAAATTTATAAACAATTTTTTTATACTTTGTCACATATTATATAAATATCTTTAGAGATAATTAGAAATTATTTGTAATAATAATAATAATAATAATAATAATAATAATAATAATAATAATAATAAAGGAATAATAATAATAATAATAATAATAATAATAATAATAATAATAATAATAATAATAATAATTACGAGTGTTTAATGTTAAAAAAATCCTTTTCCATCTGTGCTGCATCCCTCTCTCTCTCTCTCTCTCTCTCTCTCTCTCTCTCTCTCTCTCTCTCTCTCTGCCTGGAGAATAATCGATCGTTGTTGATGGATTATTTGCAGGGCAAGGCTCTCTCTGTTAAAGGAGATAGAGGCGAGAAGGTAAGATCATGGATTTACCAGAGAAACTCCTCAGTGTGGAATAAACACGGCATGGCATGCTAATGTCCCGTGTCTTTACCGTGTGTGTGTGTGTTTGTGTGTGTGTGTGTGTGTGAGGATGTCTCCACAGGAATAAAACTTTCTGTAAATTCTGTTACACCACCCTCACAAACGCAGGCTGCTCACACACACATCCACTAGATATGTGGACATGAAGATGTTGGAGCTCCTGCAGTGTGAGGGTGGAGGAAACAGAACACTCATATAGGGATACTTTAGCTCTTGGAATTATGGGTATGCTGACCAATAGGGAGTTCAACACACACACACACACACACACACACACACACAGCAGAAAGAGCAGGGTGGGAGCAAAAAGCTCTGTCCCATAAATACACCCCAGAACCATCCTGTGCTATTTCAGCTGACTGAGAAACAGCTGAGTCGCAGAAAAGAAAAGAAAAGATCAGCAGAATTTTCTTTTGTTAAAACGTAAGAAACGATTTAGTTAATCTTCCACAGAACAGAACAAAGTAAAGCAAAGCTCTGCAGAACCACAACCAGAACAGAACAGAACTAAAGAAAGCAGAAAACTAATCAAGTAAAAAAAAGCAAACAACAATACAAATAAACGAACACAACAAAGACATTATGAGTGATCATCTTGTACATGATATGTGTTTTGTGTGTCTGTTGTGCGTGTTGTGTGTGTGTTTTGTGTGTGTTTGTGTTGAGCGTGTTGTGTGTGTTTTGTGTGTGTGTGTTGTGTGTGTGGAGCGTGTTATGTTTGTGTGTTGTGTGTTTGTGTGTTGTTCCTCTGAGGAGTTTGCTGGTTAAACTGCATGAAGCCACAAACGCATGTGTGTTTGCGGTGCTCTACATGTTCTTTAAAGGAACGCTCCATCATGACAATGACAGCTAAAGCGGCTAAACTACGTGACAGAAGCTAATTAAGGTCCAGCAGTTAGCATGGCTTTACTTTAGAGAAGGTCAGGATCAGAGTCATTACTGTGCTGGAGAGTTCCTTTAACACTGTGTGCAACGTTTTCATCCACCGTCCACCTTCAGTGTGTTCACAACTGAGACGTTTGGTGTGTTTGGGAGTTTGTTGTCTTCTAACAAGACTTGTCTTCATATTAATTGTCACACACACACACACACACACACAAAACGCTTATTTACTCCACAGCTCTGTACTGTTCTGGATTCCGATTGGTCAGAACACTTCATTGTCCTGATAGGTTATTGTTGCTATAGTAACGGCGCATTCACAGTGATTTGTACAGCTGATTCTCTACTTTAACAATAATAAAATGTTGTTTTGTAAACAAATAAACATTATGTTTCTACGTTATCTGCTTCGGAATAAGAGGAACGTAAAGCTACAGGATGTGGTGGAAAATAATAACCGTTACCGTGGCAACAGCAACTTTGCTTCGCCTTGTCGATTGTTTTGCTGAAATATAACGACCCAGAGGAGCGAGACTTCACACACATTCATTCGTATCTTCAAAACATTTGAGGAGACTCGACTCCTCCGTTTGTTTTCCCACCATGACCTGAGGAACGTTTTCAGGAAACTTTCCGATGTTCTCATTTTGTCCACAGGGGGACAGCGGAGAGCAGGGACATCCTGGGCTCCCAGGTGACAAGGGAGAGAAGGTAAGAAACACCTCCAGCCTTGATTACAGAGTGTTTGAGTGTTGTGGAGCTCCTTCAGTGATGGTATTGATCTCTGTAGGGAGCTGACGGCCTCCATGGACTCGCTGGGAAACCAGGAGACAAAGGAGAACAGGTCAGGACAACACTGTGTGTGTATGTGTGTGTGTGTGTACTGAAGGTGCATCTTAATCCTATTCATGACGTCATGGTTATGTGTTACAGGGTGTAGGGGGTTCTCCTGGAGCTCCCGGGTTACCTGGACAGCTCGGACCACAGGTGAGACACCACAAAGAGATAAGTAGTGGAATATTCCGGAAGGAGCCACATTCAGATACACTTTTTAGTGATTCAGTGTCTGATAAGACCTGATAAGGAAGATCTCAGTCTGTATCTTTAAATACTTTAAGTTTAGACAGTCACTGATTCGGATTGGGGGCACGGTAGCTTAGCGGTTAGCTAAGTGTTAACATAGTGTGTGTGTACACAGAAACAATGTAACATAGTATGTGTATTACAGTGACAAATAAATCAACACAAAACTTTCAGTTCTTGCAATTCTTATTGAAAAGGAAGGAACAACCAAATAAGAAGTTCTAACAATGTGTAGGTGCCCTCTGGTGGTGTGGAGGTGGGTGAGGAGGTGTGTCTGTAAGGAGAGGGTTATTTATTATTCATGGACAGTGAGTCAGAGTGAAAACTGTATCACTGGCAGGTGGAAAAGTCAAGGGATAGCTTTCCAAGTACCTTTGTAGGATGTGAGGAACCCTCCGGGGGTAAGGATAGCGCCACCTGCAAGAGATATGCTGAGTAGTCAGAGTTAGGGTTAGGTTTGATGAGGAACATGTAGTGCAGGCTGGGAATCACTGATCTCCATGTTTAAATTTCTTTCTTTCTTTCTTTCTTTCTTTCTTTCTTTCTTTCTTTCTTTCTTTCTTTCTTTCTTTTTTCTAATAGGGTATCCCAGGTGATGTCGGACACCCTGGACAGCCTGGTCCCAAAGGTGTTTCTGTAAGTTCACTTACTCTAATCCCTGACTCCATGTTGTCTGTTCTCTGCTACGATGCTAATGACCATTTTTTACCATTCTATGGTAGAAAAAGCTAACACATGACATTTATACCTGACGTGTGTTGTGTGTGTGTGTTGTGTGTGTGTTGTGTGTGTGTTGTGTGTGTGTGTTGTGTGTGTGTGTTGTGTGTGTGTGTTGTGTGTGTGTTGTGTGTGTGTGTGTGTGAAGAGGTTTTACAGCTGGATTTGTGAACCAGCAATGGTTTATTCTCAGGACAGCTTTGTCTTTTAATTGAAAATACATATGTCTATCTCATGAGAATTAAACTCTCTCTCTCTCTCTCTCTCTCTCTCTCTCTCTCTCTCTCTCTCTCTCTCTCTCTCTCTCTCTCTTCCTCTCTCTCCCTTCCTCTCTCTCTCTCTCTCTTCCTCTCTTCCTCTCTCTCTCTTCCTCTCTCTCTCTTCCTCTCTCTCTCTTCCTCTCTCTCTCTCTCTCTCTCTCTCTCTCTCTCTCTCTCTCTCTCTCTCTCTCTCTCTTCCTCTCTCTCTCTCTCTCTCTCTCTCTCTCTCTCTCTCTCTCTCTCTCTCTCTCTCTCTCTCTCTCTCTCTCTCTCTCTCTCTCTCTCTCTCTCTCTCTCTCAGGGTGATCCGGGTAAAAAAGGAGAAAAGGGAACATCAGGAGAAAGGGTAGGATCTGATTCTCGACTCAACACAAAGCCCTGCATATTTGTGTGATATGTGTGTTCCTGTGTGTACACACTGATAGCTCAAACAGATTTTGCTGGACTGATGAAATCTCCAGGTTTCCTGTTAGTCATACGAGTGAGACGTGGGCACTCGACTGCTTACAGATCCCTCATCTTTCCTCTCACAGCGATGGGCCTGTTACTGCGCTCGTCACATTACACACTGCGGTTTAGTGTCTTTATCACTTCAAGCTGAGACACTGAATGCGTGTTGCCCTGCACATTTAAGCTGCATCCGCACTCTCTGTTTATGTTATTATATATATATATATTTTATAAGTGAGGTAATATCTCAATGTATCACTGGCTGTTTTTGATAAAAAGGTGCTTGGCCCCCTTAACCGCTGCTTGCAGACAATCACTTCTTCTTCATCGTCCTCTTATCGATATTTATTTATTTAATTCATTTTTGTAATGTCATTATTCCAGTTTTTTGGTTGACTTGCGTATGTTTTATATTCTTCAATAAAATGCTGTTTTTAAAATACAGAGTGTTTTTCTTCTCATTCTTTAGGGTCTCCCAGGGTTAGATGGTTTCCCTGGAAAACCTGGAGTTCCAGGAAAAGATGTGAGTATTTCGATTTTTTTCAGTAAAGTGTAAGAACCTACTACACTAATGTACTTGTAAACGTTAGAAAATGTCTGAAATGTTGATTTGTTTTTTTTTTTTTGCAAAAATGAACAGGGTTTGAGGGGTCTGAGTGGTGCCCCTGGTACACAAGGACTCAGAGGAGAAAAGGTAGAGAGAGAACGAGCTTAAATGCAGTGTTCAGATCATAGATGTATGGGACAACGGCAAATTGCGTGTGTGCGTGTGTGCGTGTGTGCGTGTGTGCGTGTGTGTGCGTGTGTGTGTGTGTGTGTGTGTGTGTGTGTGTGTGTTAGGGTGAGAGAGGTCCTGCTGGCATACCTGGAGATGTGGTGAGTCATTTTTTCAGTATCTACAGTCATATGAGTCATACAGTATGAATCAGTTCAGTTAAGTAATTTGTTTAGATTATATTGTTTCTTTATAAAACACATTATAAAATGCTTGTAAATAGATATGTACATTAAATGGTGGCTCTTGTCTGAAGTCTGACAAGACTGAAGGCCCATGTGTGACCTTGAAAAGGTGTCATTTAACTCATAAAATCAATTGATTCCAAAAGATTCACAGATTCAGAGACTCATCTAAATAAAAATATTAATGATTCCGTTACTCACCTGGACAATAAGAGAGAATGAATGATAACAAATGATTGATTCACTAAGTCATATACTGATTCTCTGAATAAAATAGTAGTAAATCTTTTGCACAAATGATTCAATGATTCAGAGATTCAACTGATGAATAAAAGAGATTCTGGCTTGTGGATAAATGATTCACCGAGTCATATTCTGATTTACTGAACGAATCAGGAGTCCAAAAGATTAACTGATACAGAGACTCGTCTGTAACATATAATAATAATAATAATAATAATAATAATAATAATAAAAGAACAATAAGAATACTATTTATATTTATTTATATCACTAATATATAACCTGGTCATGTTGTTTTAGGTGCAAATGGCAGGACTGAAGGGAGAAAATGTGAGTCTTAAACTATAAATACTCCACTATAAATATAGCTAGAGTATTTTCATTCATAATTATTTTAAATGTTGTTTAAATCGTTTATATTATATTTCCAGGGCATCCCAGGACCCCCCGGACCTCCTGGAAAAGATGGACCTCCTGGACCTCCTGTAAGTTCACCTGGTGGGCGTGGCCTAAAGCTCGCTCTCACATGCCGATTATTAGCGGCATATAAATATATATAATTTATATATATATAATTTATTTTTTTTAAATAGTAAAACAAGATAAAGTTTAAATGTTTGTGTTCATCAGGGTCCACCTGGTCCATATGGAGAGCAAGGAATTCCGGGAGAAATCGGACTAAGGGTATGGAGTTTATACAGAAAACAGTCGAATTTGCAAGTGTGAGTGTGAATGTGAGTGTGAGTGTGAATATGAATGTGAGTGCAAGTGCGAGTGTGAGTGTGAGTGTGAATCTGAGTGCGAGTGTGAATGTGAGTGCGAGTGTGAATGTGAGTGTGAATGTGAGTGCGAGTGTGAGTGCGAGTGTGAGTGCGAGTGTGAATGTGAGTGTGAATGTGAGTGTGAGTGCGAGTGTGAATGTGAGTGCGAGTGTGAATGTGAGTGTGAATGTGAGTGTGAATGTGAGTGTGAATGTGAGTGTGAATGTGAGTGTGAATGTGAGTGTGAATGTGAGTGTAAATGTGAGTGCGAATGTGAGTGCGAGTGTGAATGTGAGTGTGAGTGCACGCTTTCTCAAAAGTGCGAGATAATAACTCAATAAAGTGTAAATATTGCATTTGTCCAGCAGATGGCAGAAAAAGCTTTTCTTATCTTTTCTTTGCTTTTTAGATTTTTTTATACTTTTTCCTTTCCGTTCCGTTCCTATTTGCTTTCTTCTCTTTGTCTTTACTCTTTTTTATTTTTTTCCTCTCAATGCTTTCTTTCTGTCTGTCTTTCTTTCTTTCTTTCTTTCTTTCTTTCTTTCTTTCTTTCTTGTCATTAACACCGTGTGTTTTTTCTCTGTCTAGGGAAAGAAAGGAGAGGCAGGACTTCCTGGAGTTGATGGTCTTCCTGGACCACCGGTAAAAACAGCAGTGATATTAAACCCTATCTGTGTTTTCTCAAACTATTACCCAAATTTTAGGAAAAATGAAAAGATCAAAAGCTCCAACACACTTCCGAGCCGGAGATGTCATCAGATCATCAGAAGAGAATTATTATATTATATTTACAAAAACAGACATACTAGAGAACTAGTAAAATAACACTGCATGACGAGAGACGAGGACTCTGTGAAGCACACATGCAACAAGCAGGAAATAAACAGACATGATAATAGATCAATTATAAAACAAGTGAGTAAGGATGAAAACACGTGACAACACGCTACCATTAGTCCCCCTGATGTCCCTGTAGAGAATGTCCAAGTCCTGACAGGAGAACATCAGCAGTTTGCGATAGAGGCAGTGTGGAGCTTTCAGGAAGATGTTACTGTACCATTTACTCCTCGTAGCTGCTTGAAGATAGGATTAATTAATTACCAAGTTTTTAACAAATAAATAAGAATTTCAAACTTCAATATTTATGTGTAAATTTTCCTTTTGTGAAATTTTTGTTTGTTTAGATGTTTGTTTGCTTGTGTGTGTGTTTGTTTAGGGCCCCGCAGGCCCCCCGGGACCCCCCGGGAGTCCGGGTCAGACTGGACTTCCTGTAAGTTTATTTTTAATTATATCACACTTTTATAATAAAGGAATAAAATCACACCTGAGCTCCAGTGTAAATAAAAATAAGAAATACATTTAGATTTCTTCTTGAACTCTTGTTTGCCATCTTCATCGTTTCTGCAGGGATTACCGGGAGAAATCGGACATCCCGGGAAACTCGGAGAGGCGGGAAAACCAGTAAGTCACAGGAAAGAGAGAGCGTGAGTGTTAAAAACACAGAAACCGAATCAAAAACTAAACAGCGGTGTGTTTTTAAAGGGTCTGCCAGGGAAGGACGGCATTGACGGTCAACCTGGAAATGATGGAGATAAAGTAAGTGCGCGCACCCCCCCCCGCATGTGATGTCACAAAAAAATCGTACATTTTTTTTCTAAACGCTTCATGATAAACAATCATCATAATTCAAGCTTTATTATTTAAAAAGATAAAAGAAACAAATGATTAAACAATTAAACAAACGATTCATTTATTAGTCAGAAGTAAAAAACCAAAAAAAAAAACAAAGTCTGGTAAATAAATTATATTTATCTTTAGCTAGAGTTTTATTTGCTGCCCAGTCAAGTCTGTTCGCTACTAAAGTTGAGGCTAGTCTTATTTGGTATTAGCAAAGAACACATGCTAATTTAGCTTGTATATGTTAGTGAAGAAAAAAAAATCTTTTCAGATGAGATGTAATTTATGTCTTCTTCAGTGTACACAAGTCCTGAAACATCCTTCCACACACACACACTCACACACACACACACACACACACCCACACACACACACAAAGCTAATACCACAGATTTACCGTTCTGATGCTTTACAGTGAAATGTAAATGAAATCACTGTTAGACAGTTCTTCCTGATTTCTTACCAAGTGTCTTGAATATCTAAATACAAAAATTAAGTTTTGGAGAATAAAATAAGCTTTGGAAATGTAAAAAGTCAAAGTCAAGTAAAGGTTTTTTTTATACAGTTGTATTGCTAATGAATAAGAAAACGGAAAACATGCTGCCATTAAAATGAATGGAAATTAATTCATTTAAATAAATGTGTTAAACATAGGGGTCACGGTGGCTTAGTGGTTAGCACGTTCGCCTCACACCTCCAGGGTTGGGGGTTCGATTCCCGCCTCCGCCTTGTGTGTGTGGAGTTTGCATGTTCTCCCCGTGCCTCGGGGGTTTCCTCCGGGTACTCCGGTTTCCTCCCCCGGTCCAAAGACATGCATGCTAGGTTGATTGGCATCTCTGGAAAATTGTCCGTAGTGTGTGATTGCGTGAGTGAATGAGAGTGTGTGTGTGCCCTAAGATGGGTTGGCACTCCGTTCAGGGTGTATCCTGCCTTGATGCCCGATGACGCCTGAGATAGGCACAGGCTCCCCGTGACCCGAGGTAGTTTGGATAAGCGGTAGAAAATGAGTGAGAGTGTTAAACGTATTTATATCAAATTTCTGGATATGTGAAAGAAGCTGGAGGTGATAATAAAGAGGAAAAGTTCAGAGCGATCAGAGAATAAACATACATTTAAAATGGGGTGCACAAACTTTTACACTTTAATAAAATAAGAAATAGACTTCAGTTATTGGAATATTTTTTATTGGAAATAAATCAATGTTTTTCAGGGACCTCGAGGTGAACCGGGTCTGGATGGTTTCCCTGGAAAACCGGGTCCAAAGGTGATCCGTTATAATACTGGTTTAAAGTCTGTCTCAGGTCAGTTAATTATCTTTCATTAATATTAACCAGTTATACTGATGTATTATTTAGGGTGATGAAGGACCTCCAGGACCCCGAGGACCTCCTGGAGACCGGGTGAGCTCTCACTGACGACTGAAATCATCTGAAAGATGTCATATTAAGAGCTCTGATGATGAAAAATCTGTCTGTCTGTCTCTCTGTCTGTCTGTCTGTCAGGGTGAGACAGGTCTCCCTGGAGAGGCTGGTGTAATGGGACCGCGAGGAGAAAGAGGACTGCAGGTACAGTAGGAACACACCTCTCACTCCTACAGAGTCCACATCACTATCAGGGCATGTGATGGACTGCAGACTTCATGTTTCTTCCTCTGCAGGGTGAGGGAGGAAAAGACGGCGATGTCGGACCGAAAGGGGAGAAAGGAGACAAGGTGAGGCGCTGGAGTGGTGTTTATCACTGCATCATCATGGATTTATGGAGGAAGTCTGACTGAATTGTCTGTCTGTCATGAGTCACGATGTTCTTCAGCACTTATCTCACATCCTTCATTACTGTATCATGACAAAGTCAAATCCAGTGCAGCTGCTGCTCTGTTCAAATCTTTAGTTCATCTGTATTTACAAGGTGAATAGATTATTACTGTCTTTGTTACAGGGTGAAGTTGGACCCAGAGGACTTCCAGGAACCCCAGGAGACGTGAGTCTATACAGGGAGTGCAGAATTATTAGGGAAGTTGTATTTTTGAGGATTAATTTTATTATTGAACAACCATGTTCTCAATGAACCCAAAAAACTCATTAATAGCAAAGCTGAATATTTTTGGAAGTAGTTTTTAGTTTGTTTGTAGTTTTAGCTATTTTAGGAGGATATCTGTGTGTGCAGGTGACTATTACTGTGCATAATTATTAGGCAACTTAACAAAAAACAAATATATACCCATTTCAATTATTTATTTTCACCAGTGAAACCAATATTACATCTCAACATTCACTAATATACATTTCTGACATTCAAAAACAAAACAAAAACAAATCAGTGACCAATATAGCCACCTTTCTTTGCAAGGACACTCAAAAGCCTGCCATCCATGGATTCTGTCAGTGTTTTGATCTGTTCACCGTCAACATTGCGTGCAGCAGCAACCACAGCCTCCCAGACACTCTTCAGAGAGGTGTACTGTTTTCCCTCCTTGTAAATCTCACATTTGATGATGGACCACAGGTTCTCTATGGGGTTCAGATCAGGTGAACAAGGAGGCCATGTCATTAGTTTTTCTTCTTTTAGACCCTTTCTTGCCAGCCACGCTGTGGAGTACTTGGACGCGTGTGATGGAGCATTGTCCTGCATGAAAATCATGTTTTTCTTGAAGGATGCAGACTTCTTCCTGTACCACTGCTTGAAGAAGGTGTCTTCCAGAAACTGGCAGTAGGACTGGGAGTTGAGCTTGACCCCATCCTCAACCCGAAAAGGCCCCACAAGCTCATCTTTGATGATACCAGCCCAAACCAGTACTCCACCTCCACCTTGCTGGCGTCTCAGTCGGACTGGAGCTCTCTGCCCTTTACCGATCCAGCCACGAGCCCATCCATCTGGTCCATCAAGACTCACTCTCATTTCATCAGTCCATAAAACCTTAGAAAAATCAGTCTTCAGATATTTCTTGGCCCAGTCTTGACGTTTCAGCTTGTGTGTCTTGTTCAGTGGTGGTTGTTTTTCAGCCTTTCTTACCTTGGCCATGTCTCTGAGTATTGCACACCTTGTGCTTTTGGGCACTCCAGTGATGTTGCAGCTCTGAAATATGGCAAAACTGGTGGCAAGTGGCATCTTGGCAGCTGCACGCTTGACTTTTCTCAGTTCATGGGCAGTTATTTTGCGCCTTGGTTTTTCCACACGCTTCTTGCGACCCTGTTGACTATTTTGAATGAAACGCTTGATTGTTCGATGATCACGCTTCAGAAGCTTGGCAATTTTAAGAGTGCTGCATCCCTCTGCAAGATATCTCACTATTTTTGACTTTTCGGAGCCTGTCAAGTCCTTCTTTTGACCCATTTTGCCAAAGGAAAGGAAGTTGCCTAATAATTATGCACACCTGATATAGGGTGTAGATGTCATTAGACCACACCCCTTCTCATTACAGAGATGCACATCACCTAATATGCTTAATTGGTTGTAGGCTTTCGAGCCTATACAGCTTGGAGTAAGACAACATGCATAAAGAGGATGATGTGGTCAAAATACTCATTTGCCTAATAATTCTGCACTCCCTGTATATATATATATATATATAGATAGATAGATAGATAGATAGATAGATAGATAGAGTTAAATACAATAGAAATTGTGATTGTAATACCATAAAATTATGTTTAATAAATAATTAAAGAATTAAATCTTACAGAACAGAATAAAACACCATAGAATACGATCAATAAATAATAGAATAGAAAGTAGAATCAAACTTGAATAAAATACCACAAAGTGAAACTGAGCTTTAATGACCACTAGAGGGAAGCAGAGACGTGAATAAAGAGAATAAAGCAGATAATAAAGTCAAATATTCAGTGAGACACAAATGAAGTCTTAAAGTACCTGTCATACACACGTACGAAGGGGGCGTGGTTTTTGTACTTGTCGGTCAAACCGAAGGAGGCGTGGCCTCTATACCCCTTCAGTCACACAGTCTCTTTTCAGCCTTTTCCTCATTATAATAAAATATATAAATAAAATAAAAGTGAATTCACAAAGTGAAACTGATAGATGATGAAATAGGATAAAACTAGAATAGTGTGTGTGTGTGTGTGTGTGTGTGTGTGTGTGTGTGTGTGTGTGTGTGTGTGTGTGTGTGTGTGTGTGTGCAGGTTGCCAGTGTGATTCCTGAGCCTGGAGAGCCAGTATGTATTCACACCCACCTCCTCACACACTCATTTCATTATTAATGACTGACACCAACACAGCATTCATTCACGTCTTCCTTTAGTCCTCTGGTTTATATCACTGTAGAACATGTGACAGGCTTTAATGTTATTGCATCATAAAAATAGGAGCCAATCACAGTCCAGTATGCAAATGTAATTCGTGTTTCTATTTACATATTCATAAACCCCAGTCAGGATTTCTTGATGAGGTTGAAACTGTAAGATGTCTAACATTTATGTTGGTATGTAGTTCATTTTTATGAATAAGGGTTCTTTAGGTTCTTTACATGCTCTTTAAGGCTTTCTATAATAATTATTTTTTCTTAAATTCCTAAAAAGAGATTTGTTTTGAAAGCTGTGTAATAAATGAATACTCAGTTATATAGTTATACATCAAAACCTTAATTGTTCCACCAGAGAGATAATTCAAGCACCGTGAAGGGTTCTACAGTTGTATGGTTCTACTTTAAACGTTTCAGGGTTCTTCTAGAGGGCTAATCATAGTCTTATTATTATATTATCTGTATTTTTATGACAATAAAGAAGCTTTCAACTCAACAAGAAATCGAATTTGATCAATATGTAAATGAAACACTCTCGTTATTTGCATATTGGGCTGCGATTGGCTTTGTGAGTGTCTTACTCTGTCCAATCACCTTCATTTCTGCCAGTGCCTTATTTAGCACTTTATTACTGAATATGGAAGAAATGTTGAAATTTTGGGTGAAACCTTTTGGGTGTTTGTGTATCATATCAGATGTTTTGATTTCTTTTACAGGGGAAACCTGGAGAGAAAGGAGAGAAAGGAGAACAGGGAAAACAAGGAGAGATGGTAAGTGGGTGGATTCTGATCGGTCAGAAGGTGTTGATTAATTTTCTTCAATGCAATTAACACAATATTAACTGTCAGAATCTCTTATATAATGTTCTTTGTGCTGTTTATGTGTCTTATGTGTTTTAGACAGTTTCTAAATAGAAATCCTTAGAATAGATTTCTATAAAATAGAATTTTTATATGGATTTAACTTATGATAATATGTGCAATGAATTTTTTGAGCACTAGGGGGAAGCAGAGGGGTGATAAAGTCTGAATATTCAGAGAGACGCAAATGAAGTTTAACTGTAGTCAGTCACACTGTAGGAGGTGTGTCTTCTGTACCTGTCAGTCACACTGAAGAAAGTGGGGCCTTCATATCTGTCAGTCACACTGAAGGAGCCTTTGTACCTGTCAGTAACACTGAAGAAGGCGTGGCCTTTGTGCCTGTCAGTCACACTGAAGAAGGCGTGGCCTTTGTGCCTGTCAGTCACACCGAAGAAGGCGTGGCCTTTGTGCCTGTCAGTCACACTGAAGAAAGTGGGGCCTTCATATCTGCCAGTCACACTGAAGAAGGCGTAGCCATTGTACCTGTCATTCACACTGAAGGAGCCTTTGTACCTGTCAGTAACACTAAAGAAGGCGTGGCCTTTGTTCCTGTCAGTCACACCGAAGAAGGTGTGGCCTTTGTACCTGTCAGTAACACTGAAGAAGGCGTGGCCTTTGTACCTGTCAGTCACACTGAAGGAGCCTTTGTACCTGTCAGTAACACTGAAGAAGGCGTGGCCTTTGTTCCTGTCAGTCACACCGAAGAAGGTGTGGCCTTTGTACCTGTCAGTAACACTGAAGAAGGCGTGGCCTTTGTACCTGTCAGTAACACTGAAGAAGGCGTGACCTTTGTACCTGTCAGCAACACTGAAGAAGGAGTGGAATTTGTAACTGTCAGTCACACTGAAGGAGGCGTAGCCTTTGTACCTGTCAATAACTCTTAAGAAGGCGTGGCCTTTGTACTTGTCAGTCACAGTGAAGGATGCGTGGTTTCTGTACTTTTTAGTCACACTGTAGGAGGTGTGTCCTCTGTACCTGTCTGTCACACTGTAGGAGGTGTGTCCTCTGTATCTGTCTGTCACACTGTAGGAGGTGTGTCCTCTGTACCTGTCTGTCACACTGTAGGATGTGTGTCGTCTGTACCTGTCAGTCCCACTGAAGGATGCATAGCCTCTTTACCTGTCAGTCACACTAAAGGAGGCGTGGCCAAAGTAAATCTGTCTCCTTTCAGCCTTTTTCTCACTCATTTTTATTCTATATAATTAAACTATAAATACAGCAATAATAATACAAAGCTTGTATTCAGTATTTGTTCATAGTTATTTTGTCCTTGTGGTCAGAAACCCTATCATCAGGTCTGTTTAACTCCACAAAGATAGAGGAGACATCCACATTTAGTGCTTCAGGATAAACTGGTAGCTGTTGGCCTCCACAGTAGTTAGCTGCATTACTGGTGCAAACGATTCCTATCTTGTGTAATAAGAATGATGATTACTGAAACTTTTTGTTGATCTGAAGTTTTGCTAACATCACCTCGGATCTGTTCAGGGCCCAAGAGGACTTCCTGGTGAGCAAGGCTTCAGAGGACAACCTGGACTCCCGGTAAAGACAAACGATCAGGCGCTTGCCATCGGTCATGTTTCTAGACCTCAGTGTTTCACATTATCTGATAATGTTCTGTAAAATGTAAATGTAACAGTGGATTTAACTCCTGTGTTCTTGTGGTGCTGATGGATGCACAGAGCTACAGCTGAACTGTGTAACATTATAAATACGGCACTAAACCTGCACCTTCACTCTCAGGGAACACAAAGTCTCTGTACCTGTCTTATCTTTCTGCTGGAAAATGTCTCACACTTCTGTTTGAACAGGGAGTTAAAGGAGACACTGGGTCCAAAGGAGATCCAGGCAATAGCGGAGAACCGGTGAGTTTGACTAATAAGTTTACTTTTGTAGAATCTCATCAAACCGTGTCCCGTTAACTTAAATTTTGCATCATCAAAAGTGCTCTTTATCTTGTGTGTAATAACGTCAGGGTGAGCATCTTCTCACTGAATTCATTTGCATGCGCTCTTCATATTTGATGTGCTTTTTATTGTTCATATTTCCTTTTGTATGTGTGATGTCATTAAATATTGCCTATTTCCTTGAGCTTACATGCGATGTCATCAACACTTGCCCATTCATCGTCCTCGTGATGTCACTAAAATGTGCCTTTTATCTTGTGTGATGTCATCAATAAATCCTTTTCCCCATTCGCGTGCTTTCTTTAAGATGTCCGCTTTATATCACGTGTGATGTCATCAGGATGTGGCCTACATCTTACTTGTGATGTCACTGTGATCTGCTTTTGATGTTTTTCCCTGTTAACATTCCATGTGATGTCACTGAGATGTTCCTTTGATCTTGTGTCTGAGATCATCACAATGAAGTCACTGAGCACCATCATGTGGTTCCACCAGGAAATACTTCTGATCTCATGTCTGTACATCAGGATGAGGTGTTTTTCATCTGTTGTGTGACGTGTTTACTTTTCAGGGTCCACCAGGGCTGCCCGGCCTTCAGGGGCAACGGGGACTGCCCGGCAACGTGGTACGTTAATGCAAATGATATGCAAATGAGATTGTGCTTATGTTGTAGTGAATGATTTAGGCTTGTATCGATCTACATTCTACATACTGCTGAGTTCCTACAGAACCTTTATTATATACAGTAGATTAAGTTATATGTCTCTGTGTTTCTATCAATAACCTAACATCATCATCATCATCATCATCATCATCATCATCATTCTTTCATTCTTCAGGGAATTCCGGGCAATATCGGACCACCAGGAACAGCAGGAGAGAGAGGAGAAAAGGTGAGATGCAATTTACTTTTAGCATCCATTCATAGATCTGTTCATCATCCATGTAATCACGTTTATCGATCCATGCATCGCTCCCTTCCTCCATCTATCCATCCATCCATTCCTCCATCCATGTATTATCTATCTGTACACTTAGCCAGCACAATTATATAATCCATCCATCCATCCATCTATCTATCCATCCATCCATCCATCCATCCATGAATTATGTACCTTTACACTTATTCAGTACAATTATATTATTTATCCATCCAACCATCCATCCATCCATCCATCCATCCATCCATCCATTCATCTATCAATGTATTATCTACCTGTACACTCATCCAGTACAATTATATCATCAATCCATCCACCCATCCATTCATACATACTGGGAATTGTATTGTGATGCGGATTGATTGATTGATTGATTGATTGATTGATTGATTGCACTCTAGGGAGACCCCGGTAAAGAGGGTCCAGTAGGCCACCCAGGTTTGCCTGGAGAGCCTGGTCTAAGAGGTGATCAAGGACCACCAGGGAAAGGAAAAGATGGAGTGAAGGTATAGCATTAATATGTTACATTATTCATTAATAGCATTAATAGCATTAATAAGTCACATCACATTTCAGTGAATATAGTTAATAGTTAGAGTTTTGTAGGTTATAAATGTATTTTTTTGATAACTTAGTTTAGTGTTACAACAAACAGTAGAGTGTGTATAACATTTTAACACAGCTGTTTAGTTTGGTTGAGGACTTGTTACACTGGGATGTGTGTGTGTGTTAGGGGGATTTCTATACTGACAAGTGTATAGTACAACAGTACACACACTTCTAATGTGCTATGTTTAATAACAGGGGGATGCAGGAGCACCGGGATTGCCTGGAGCTCCAGGACTGAAGGTATGTTTGGGATGGTTTTCAGGTTCTGCTATGTTCTCATTAAACTCTCGCTACTCTGAATTGTTATTGAATGGACAAAATGACTTCCAGCCGATGCAGCTTACAGTACAATGATGTATAAGTTATAATACTTTAATTAGTAATGGAGGAATAACTGTAATTTCTTACTGCTGTTGTAATTCCAGTAACAATATAGCTTGATTCAGCAGTTCGATGTAATATATCGTCGCTGTCGGGCGGAATCCTCGAATCTCCAAAACCATTATTTTTCAGGAAATTAAAAAAGTTATTAAACATTGTATCCTTAAAGTTGTTATTATACCTTATATTGCTATCATATACTGTTGTGTACCAACATTAACACAACATTTTCCCAAAGTCAGGTTTTATCGGAGATACAAGCTTTATGACTTGGGAGCAGGGAGATACGAGATTATGATGTCATTGATAAGAACATTACGGACACAGACGTTGCTGCTGTCAGCAGTGTTCAGTCTGCGGTCACGTTGAGCCTTTTGACAAGAGACAAGGCTTCAATAGTTAACCAAAGCTAATGACTGTAGTTACAAACATCTTCCTAAACTCTATTTTAAAGGTTTAAGAGCTATAAGTGATGCAATACAAAACACAATAAGCTGATTAGGCTGTCTAATAGGTGGAAATTAGTCTAATCTGCTCGCAAACTTACCTTCGTGGCTCACAGGTTTCTTTCTGCACAGAAGCATTACAGCTATCGATTTTTAACAAAACAGACCTACTCAAATGTATCTAACCTAACTGTTTTCACTTGTTAGTGTCCAAAAAACAGTGTTTTACATGCACAGTGCCAAGAGAGGCATTGTCTATAAGTAGGCTGACTTAAAGTCAGTAAAATAATAATAAAAACAATAATTTAATAGTGGTATCCAAAACATTCAATTTAATTCAAATATTATATTATAAAAAAAACATTTTAAAATGTCAATGAACATGTATAATAAGCAGTAATAAATAGCAATAAATAGATATTTAAAATACATCAATAACACAGATAAACATCGATAAAATCATAGTTAAAGGGATAGTTCACCCAAAAAATAAAATTAATGAAGGTCAAATTATCGTTTCGTTTATACGGCATGTTTAATTATAATAACAAGGCAAAAAGCCAGCCAGCTTGCTTAAAGTGATGAGCATGACAGCAAAGGCAGCTACTTGTTGAACATAACGGTTTACATTTAGAGTAAGAGTAATTTACATTGTAAGATACAATCCTATCTTATCTGCAGTGCACAGGGTTTAGTCCGCGTTGCAGTGGATTGTCTTGCGCTAAATTCCTGTCCTCAGACGAGCACCAGAACTAGCGGGGGTCAAGATTTTTTTTTCTTTGAGCCCCACGAAAATCACTTTAGATATCATTTTAAGACGTGTTGATTCGTTGCAACTCTTAATCTTGAGGAGAAATATGCCATGAAGGTCTCCCGCGGAGTGAAGAAGAGGTGGAGTTACGAGGTTTCTCAGACAGTTGAAGTGTCCAATGGAGTTAAGAGATTAGCGCTCAAGCTATTTTCAAGACTTTAGATTGGTTAGTAACTTGTAAAAATAACAGACCCACCTGGGGACTGACCAATAGCATCGATATGTGAAAAAATATGAAATTGACCAAATTTGTACATACGAGGTTTCCGCCCGACAGCGACGATATGTATCCTGGAGTAATGCGGTTAATGTGGTGTGTGTGTGTGTGTGTGTGTGTGTGTGTGTGTGTGTGTGTGTGCGCATTCACTTTAGGGTCCACAAGGAAATCCAGGATTGCAAGGGATGCCAGGAGACAGAGGTCCTCCGGGAGAGGGAACCATCGGACCAGCTGTACACACACACAAACACACACACACACACACACACACACACACACATACATATATAGATTATAATATATATATATGATATATGCAGATATAAACTAGATTTCACATGTACCTGCAAACTTGAAAACACACATGCAGTTTGTTCCAATTTTTCATTTTGTGTGTGTGTGTTCACCAGGGACCACCAGGACCACCTGGATTAGTAGGAGCAATGGTAAGCAGCATGCTGATGTTTTAGTCATCTACCTGATTAGTCTATAAAACACTATTTATTTATTACTTAAAACCACCAATCTGTCTATCCGTCCATCCATTCTAAAGTACATCAATCCATCAATTAATAATCCATGTAATCACATCCACCCATCCTCCAAACCATCCATCATTCATCATCAATCTCAACATCAGACATCACATGTTATCCACCTGACACTCGCTCAGTGAATCAGTGGTCCATCTATTCATGTAATCACATTCATCTATCTATCCATCCAACTAGTCACCCATCCACTCATTGGTCACTACACAAGGTGTGTAAGAGTGTCTCCTGATGAAGGGGGTCTATATCAATAAAATGTTGAATGTTATCATTGCTCTAATTATTCTGTGTCCTGCTGCTGTAGGGGCCAAGAGGACCACCAGGTGTCTCTGGACCTCAAGGACCTTCTGGACATAACGTAAGCACTTAAAATACACAGTAGAGCACAGAGAGCAACCATACACATCTATATCATATACTTCTGATCTGCTCAGGGTTTACCAGGAAGACCTGGAGATAAAGGAGCTCAGGGAGATCCGGTGAGTGAGAATGTCCTGTTTTGTGTGTGTGTATGTGTGTGTGTGTATGTGTGTGTGTGTGTGTGTGTGTGTGTGTGTGTGTGTGTGTGTGTGTGTGTGTGTGTGTGTGTGTGTGATGTATTGAGGGTATTGCCATCATATTAATGTTTGTTATGTTTATGACAGGGTAAAGCTGCAGATCTATCTCAGTTAGACCTGAAGGTAATGGCTACATCCATCCATCCATCTTTCTATCTATTATGCACATTCTCCATCCATCCACTAATCCATCTATCCATCCATCAGGCATAGTATCCATAAACTCATCCATCCATCCATCCATTCATAGTGCACATTCTTCATCCATCCATCCATTTAACCATCCATCCGTCCAGTCCTCCACCCAGATCAGTCCATCATGCGTTCATTAAAATCATTCTTGTGCTTTCATGACCCATTAGTCCATTTCATCCAGCAAACTATCCTTTCATTTTTTAATCATCTACATTTACATTTACATTTACAGCACGTGACAGACGCCCTTATCCAGAGCGACATACATAAGTGCTTAAATCTCTAACATTGAATACATTAATGCTGGCTCACTAAGTTACATACTTAAGATACCATGAGTTTAAAACATTTGTTCAAAGTTACAATGAAAAAGTGTCAAAGGTGTTTTTTTTTTTTTTTTTTTTTTTTTTTTTTTTTAAATGCGAAAAAATTAAGGAAAGAAGTGCTAGCATCTACTGTATCTAACCAGCCATCCATCCATCTGTCCATCCGTCAGTGCCTATATTTTACAGTGGTATTCTGTACTCTTCCTCATCGCATTAAGATGTGTGTTCTTGTTCTGTAGGGTGTTTGTTCAAACTGTCCACCTGGACCTGCTGGACCACCAGGAATCTCAGGAGTTCCAGGAGAAAAAGGCCCTGTTGGACCGGCAGGGAAAAACGGACAGGACGGATATCCGGTAAAACTGCAGGATGTGTTTTAATTAAAAATGGCTTCTTGTTAACTATGTGCACGCTCTACATAGATGTAGTGTTCACAGTGGTACAGCTCGACCTTGTGTAGTCCACTGGGTTTCTACGTCCTGTTCCTACTACTGTACCTTCACTGAAATTACTGAACATGATGGTTTAAGAGGAATATGGGAATAATAAGTTGAGACTTTAAGGGGTTAACTTTTTGTTCAGTTCTATAGATATGCAATATTTAAATAGTGGGGCACGGTGGCTTAGTGGTTAGCACGTTCGCCTCACACCTCCAGGGTTGGGGTTCGATTCCCGCCTCCGCCTTGTGTGTGCCTCGGGGGTTTCCTCCGGTTTCCTCCCCCGGTCCAAAGACATGCATGGTAGGTTGATTGGCATCTCTGGAAAATTGTCCGTAGTGTGTGATTGCATGAGTGAATGAGAGTGTGTGTGTGTGCCCTGCGATGGGTTGGCACTCCGTCCAGGGTGTATCCTGCCTTGATGCCCGATGACGCCTGAGATATGCACAGGCTCCCCGTGACCCGAGGTAGTTCGGATAAGCGGTAGAAGATGAATGAATGAATGAATGAATATTTAAATATGCTCGAATGCATTTTTATATGTAAATGTAATGAATTTGTTATAGTATTCATGTAATAAAAAATATGTGTAAGTATTTGGATTTAGTTTTTTATGACTGATGTTTGTTGTTCTCAGGGTGCTCCTGGACCTGTCGGACCCCCGGGACCACCTGGAGCTGAAGGAAGCAGGGTGAGAAAACAGAATACACCAAACACAACCTAATAGTAACATAAACATAACTTTGTTAATAATAATCTGAACCTATATCTTATATAAAAGTGAATATCATCATAGCTTCTTGTTACTTCCTGGTCTCATGTCCTCCAACTATAAATACAGAAAAAAAAATTTAACAACACTTAATTTTATATATATATATATAAATGTATGTAATGTAATTTTTGTATAATGTAATTTTTAAATAAATGTATTTTTTTATTATAATTTTTAATTAGCATTTTGTTAAATATTAATTTCACACCATTTAAGTTAGTTTGTTTATAACTATACTTTTTAAATAAATATCATGCTAATGCTAATTGCAATGAATGTAACAAAGCAGTCCCAGTTATAATACTGAATACACAATGACTTACAGCTGTTATGACCTGTAATCTAAACTCTGTTATAAACTCAGGGTGTGAAAGGTGACAAAGGCTCCCCAGGAGCTGCTGGAGATAAAGGTGAAAAGGTACAAGTGCATTCCTCAGTTATACAGCATGTACAGTACACTGGATGTTTGAACTCTTTACTGTTGAACCGTTTTATCATTTTATATTTTACATTTTTTATAGGGACCCCCAGGGCCTCCTGGTTATCCGGGTGTAGCTGGAACAATGGGCCAACCTGTAAGTCTCTTTGTAAAGTCCATAGCCATTGATTAGCATATATTTACATAGTTGTGTTTTTTGTTTGTTTTTAATAATCTGGCAATTTCTCCACAATCTAATTTACATGTTCACCAATGAGAAAACAAATAAAAATTAAACAATCATTTTTAAATTAAACAGTCATTACTACCGAGAACCCTGGTGAGAATCTGGTCTGATTAGTTAGCATGTTATTAGCGGCATGAACTGTCATCTGGTTACTGTGGTATTTTGGATAAGAACATGTGAGCTGATTGATTCTGATGGGAACTACAAGTCAAGTCAAGTCAAGAAGCTTTTAGTTTCATTTCACTTTTAGTTTCATTTTTAGTTTCCATATATTTTTCTCTCTCTCTCTCCCCCTCTCTCTCTAATTATTTAATTATTTATTTATCAATTTATTCATTTATTATTTTCCTTTCCTATGTTTAACTCTATGCATGATTAATGGTTCTGTTATACGGGGGTCTATTCTATTTTCTAGTTGCTGCTCTCCCCGCTCTAAATGAAGTTTAGTTAAGTTCCATTTAAGTGTAAAGTAGCATTAAGAGTGTACAGTAGCGAGTAAGTGAACGAAAGTGAAAGTGTAACTCCTCCTAACTCCTCCACCTGTTTACTCCTCCGCCTGTTTACTCCTCCACCTGTTTACTCCTCCACCTGTTTACTCCTCCACCTGTTTACTCCTCCACCTGTTTACTCCTCCCTCAACCTCTGTGCGCATCTTCCGTAAAGTAAAACCAGTTTATTTTTTTAACATTCTCTTTTATTACTGTATGTTTTTATACAATATTTGTCATTTATAAATACAGGTACTGAACATTTTTCATATTCAAAACACATAAACAAAACAACTGGAGTGGAATTTTGCGAGCTGGAACGGATTAATAGGATTTCAATTCATTTAAACGGGGAAAATTGCTTTGAGATACGAGCAATTTGAGATACGAGCAAAGTCACGGCACGAATTAAACTCGTATCTCGAGGTATTACTGTATATGCAAAGAGTAAGTCTTCTTTTATACTGTATGAAAGTAATTAATATTTATTATTTTATAATGAATTCAATATGGTTTATGTTTGCAGGGCAATGATGGCAACCAAGGACCCCCTGGTCCTCCTGGACCCCCTGGAGAAAAGGTAAGACCATTAGATTATTATATATTAAGTATTAAGTAAGTTTAAGTAGGGATTTGTCACTGGGTCATAAGTGCATCTCTTCAGAACATATAAATAGCTCGTCGCTCTACAAAATGTATCGCTATACAATAGAAGTTACTGAAATTACTGTATTGTGTAGTCTGGATAATTCTTGACTGTGTGGTGTGTGTGTGTGTGTGTGTGTGTGTGTGTGTGTGTGTGTAACAGGGTAAAGAGGGACTAAAAGGAATTCAGGGGCCTTCTGGTCTACCAGGTTTAATGGTGAGGAATTTACACTTCAATGGTTTTTCTTAATAACCTTTTAAACAATCTATATTCTCCACTTCTAACCAATCATTTTTTTAAATGCACTGTATTTCCTAAATGATTGTACAGGAATGTGTTTTAGATCATAGAGACATGTGTTTAATTTTATTAACAGTCATTTAACATTCATGTCTTAGACTTCATTGTCTGCTTGGTAAAATATTTTTCTTTGTGCAAAGGGAATCATGGGTAAGCCTGGGAAAGATGGTCGACCGGGAGAAGTGGGCGAGCCGGTAAGATCCTTCTTTCTTTTGTTTACAGCATTTCAGTGCTGAGGTTCAAAGAGTTCAAACTTCATAGAGGTTCAAATCTGTTCAATCTACCCAACAGGGGAAACAGGGAGAACCGGGAGCACCAGGAAGAGATGGACTCCGAGGTCTTCCTGTAAGCATCTTTGGTTAACCAACTGACTTTTTGTGCATTAGAGCTAAAAGGTCATACTTTTTACACTTTCCCTTTTCATCCAGGGGTTTAAAGGTCACAGAGGAGAGTCTGGAGAACCAGGGTCGAAGGTTAGTAATGTACTTCTATTATTGTGCAGCGAGAAAGAAATAGAAAAGTGTGGTGTATTGAACTGCACAAGAGGAAATTCAACAGCACTTATCTTCTCAATCTAAATGAAATCTCTTTCACTCAGGGTGAAGAAGGGAAACAGGGTCCACCAGGACAGCAGGGTCCACCTGGGAAAGACGTGAGTTCATCCGTTATCCTGCACGACGTCCAATTCTTTTGCGCAGGTTTACGTTAATACGCTTGTTCTAATATGTTATCGTTTCTATAGCAAGAGCTTATTCACAGGAACTAATGTAGTGTTTCTTGGTCACATGACTGATGTGTGAGAGAGAGAGAAAATTAATGAGGGGATCGTAGGGAAAGACTGTTATAGCTGCTGAGATTAGATCTGCATGGTCAACCCGTGACCCATGGGACTGTTGTGGACAGAACCACTTGGAGACCATCACACCTTCTTTGATCTGCTACTGCGTCTGTCAGTTTTGTGCTCAGGTCTTCATCAGAAGACTTCAGCAGGAAGGAATCAGTGTTAAGTCTGTAATGAACTCAGTAATGACTCTGACCTGTTGGTTCCTCAGGAGCTCTTAGTTACACAATTCCACTGCACTATAAACCGTTGTGGAAATGACATTATTTACGTTGACATTATTTCCTGTCCAGTGTCACCTAAATGAGGATGAGGTTCACTTCTGAGTCTGGTTCCTCTCAAGGTTTCTTCCTCATATCATCTCAGGGCGCTTTTCATCACCACCATCACCTCAGGCTTGATCATTAGGGATAAATGTTAGAGATAAATAGTAAATAATTTCAAACTTTAACATTTTATTGTTTCTGTAAAGCTGCTTTTGAGACAATGTCCACTGTTAAATCGTTAGACAAATAAAATAAAATTTAATTAAATATAACATAAGCGACAACAGGTTTCACAAATATTCCACTTTAACCATAAATAAAAGTACAAAATTAGCTTCAGGCTCATTACTGTAAATGAAGTAACTGTTTTAATACAAACAGATGGAATTAGATGTCTATGTGAAGCTATGTTTTTTTTTTTTTTTTTTTATTTCTGTGTTATGTAGGGCATCATGGGACCTTCGGGGCCTGAAGGTCACAGAGGACCGAGTGGACAAACGGTGAGAATTTTAAAAAAAACTTCGAAGTGGAAAAAAAATGTTATAAAATGTGATAATCTGAGTACTTCATCTCCCCATCGGATTTTTAGGGGAAACCTGGAGATCCTGGACCACAGGGGAAGTCTGGGCCACCCGGACCTCCGGTGAGTCTGTACAGCAGACATGAGCACATCGGCAGCCGTTATGAGTAACAGCCAAATAACCTAATGCACAGATTTACAAAATAAAGTTAATCTTGAATGTTAGTCATACGTAACGTCTATGATTTTTTATTTGTCAAATAATTAAACTATAATATTGGTATTTTGGATAATTGGCACTTTTTTTTTAGCATTATTTAAAAATGTCACAGTGTAAAAAAAATAAGGGGTAAACAAACCAAAGCAGCTTAAAAAACATCCACGATTCAAAGACACAACAAAAGTTAAAAGAAAGTTACAACATGGAATAAACAGAAGCTAGACAAAGAAACAGAAAAATACAGGGACTTCAATAAAGGGGTCAAAAGAAGATGCTTAAACAATGGGTATGTCACCCTCTGGTGGTGTGGAGAGGAATTTTCTGTAGTGAAAATTGTAAACATATGTTTGTATATAATGTAAATTGTCTAAGTAATTATAATACAAAATAATTTGTGTGTTCTTTATAATTTCTTTCTTAATGTTCTTTTCTATAATCAGAGTTATGATGTAATCTTTCTTTATCCTTCTTTATCACATGTGCTGTATGGAAATGTAAAAAAAAAAATCACACAGATGTCATAATAAATCCTTCATGTTTATGTTCTATGAAAATTAGGGTCTTCCGGGAGGGAAGGGTGAGACAGGAAACCCGGGGCTGCCCGGATTCGCAGGTCCAAAAGGACCGTCGGTGAGTGCAGCTGGAGTTAAAGAGAACTGGAACATTAGATCCTTTAAAATCTCCTCAGCACAATCTTCCACCTCATAAACCTTATCTGTAGATGTTTATAACACTGGAAATTATTTTTACTTGTGATGATTTATAATAGAAACAGTAGTTATGGCGCCACAATCTCCAAGTGTGTTTTCACTAACGGCACCATTTGGTTCAGATTTAGAAACATTTTCATTTAAAACTTTTATTTCATCTTGTTTTTCTCAACATATCAGGAATGACCTTGAATCTATTTTAACAATCTCTTTAATATTATATAAATTATAAATTAATATAAATTAATATTATTTAAAATAATGAGTTTAATGTTTTATGTTGAAAATTGATTAACAAATTAATTATTTTATATATTTCCTATTTATATTAATAATTGTGTTATTAAATTAATGATGTAATTATTAATTGAATAAAACATTTTTAGCTTTTATAAATATTTTTTTTTAAAACCCTTCGAATTTATTCTAAATAATGACTTTGTTTTATGTTGTTTTAATTAATAAATGTATTTCCTATTTATATGAATCATTTTGTTATTACAAGTGATGTAATTATTTATAATAAACATAGCTTTATATGTTAATTTAAAAAAAATTGGACCTATAATAAACATATAACGTATATAAATTTTCTTTATATAAAATACATATTTTGTAGAGATATAAAAATATATAAAAAAAATTTTAATAAGCTATGATTGGCAACACTATCATGCATTGTATTTGGCTAGGTTGTAAGTTTCTTTTTTTCTGGCCCAGAAATTTGCTCCACTTTCAGTTTCCACAGATAGGGAGGTTTTATTTGACAGAAAGGGGAATTCACTCCAGTAGAGGGCACTATAAACTACAACTGACTATTAATTAATTAAAGATTTGTGAGATTCTACTTTTTAATCTAAAGTGAAAATCTGTTACCTGTTTTTTTTTTCCCTTCAGGGTTCGTCGGGTCCCATGGGCCCCGAGGGCAAACAGGTAAGTGGTCATGTCCCCAGCACTTTATTTATGTGTGGCTGGTGTTAGCGGATCCAGACGAATGACAGTGTCTGTTTTTCAGGGCATTCCGGGCAAACAGGGAGAAAGAGGCTACAAGGGCGAGAAGGTAAGAAAAGACAGCGAGTCCTTATCTCAGATTCTTCTGGAAAAGTCAATCATTTTACATTAGAATAAATGAGCATTGAGGATTCGATTAGTTAGCCCAAGCTATCAATGTGTTAGTTATCACGTATTGTTAACCTAGCGTTATGCTATCACCGTTCACTCATTTGAATCATTTCTCACTGAAATCTTTTTTCTTAAAAATGTTTTAAAAAATATTTTTATCAAAATGTATACGGTTTGTTCAGTTATTTATTACAGCTCATGAAATGGCCTGAAGTATTAAACCTACAGCTGACATGAAATAAGACATTGAAGCTACAGGTAGCATCCAGCTAGCAAGATTCCGCATGATGGTTATTCACTTTGACTTATAATGAGTAACATTAGCAGATCAGACTCTTCTGCTGGTGGATACTAACGTCTGTTTTTTTTATTGTACACCTTCCTTCCACCTTTCTTTAATTATCTCTCTGTTTCTCACATGGTTCTCTGTGTCAGTTTCATCTTCTAAACCATGGCGACTTTTGAAGCATGATATAGTGATTGAACCTCTTTAAAACCCTCTTTAAGTGTTTTGTTTGGAAGAGTAAAGTGATTTGTGAGCCAGCCTTCACACTTTGCTAGAGGGTCTGGTACAGTTTGTCACTACTGCAGCCAAGAATTGACTATTTCTTATGAAAAGAGTGAGAAAACATGACAGATCACCACAGCCTGTCAGCAAGCATGTGAGAAACCTTGAAGGTAAAACTTTATTGAAGTTGGGCTATAGTTTAGTCCAAGATGCTTAATTTGTCATGGTATTCTCATCTTGTGTTCTCATTGCTAACACACTGGATCCTGCTAATTTCTGGGTGGATTGAATGTTGGATACTGGTGGAAACTGTTTTCTGAAGAAAGTTACAGAAGATCTCCAGGATCAGGGCTGGTGATAGCTGGACCACACAAGGCGTGCTATAAAATGGATAATTCCTGAAGAGTAAAATGCTGGTGTGCTTCCGATTTCAATCAGATGTGTGACTAAAAGAGCAGTTGGTTTAGGCACTGTTGATTGGACCACATGAATAAAAGAGCAATTGCTTTAGGCACTGTTGATTGGACCACATGACTAAAAGAGCAGTTGGTTTAGGCACTGTTGATTGGACCACATGATTAAAGCGCAGTTGGCTTAGGCATTGTTGATTGGACCACATGACTAAAAGAGCAGTTGGTTTAGGCACTGTTGATTGGACCACATGAATAAAAGAGCAATTGGTTTAGGCACTGTTGATTGGACCACATGATGAAAGAGCAGTTGGTTTAGGCACTGTTGATTGGACCACGTGAATAAAAGAGCAATTGGTTTTGGCACTGTTGATTGGACCACATGATGAAAGAGCAGTTGGTTTAGGCACTGTTGATTGGACCACATGATGAAAGAGCAATTGGTTTAGGCACTGCTGATTGGACCACATGATTAAACAGCAGTCGGTTTAGGCACTGTTGATTGGACCACATGAATAAAAGAGCAATTGGTTTAGGCACTGTTGATTGGACCACATGAATAAAAGAGCAGTTGGTCTAGGCACTGTTGATTGGACCACATGAATAAAAGAGCAATTGGTTTAGGCACTGTTGATTGGACCACATGAATAAAAGAGCAGTTGGTCTAGGCACTGTTGATTGGACCACATGATTAAAGAGCAGTTGGTTTAGGCACTGTTGATTGGACCACATGACCATCCAGATTTAAATCCTACAAGAACACGTAAAGTTCTTCTCTCCTGTAGGGTGACAATGGCATAAAAGGTGACAAAGGCCCCACTGGAGAACCTGGAATGCCTGGAATTCCAGGACCTGCAGGGAGGAAGGGTCACACAGGCATGATGGGAATGTCTGGGCCTCCTGGAGAGTTGGGAGCCTCTGGACCCCCAGGACCTCCTGGCCAGCCTGGTCTTCCAGGACAGAGGGTGAGCTGTTAGACACAGTGGATGCTCCATGGATAAGTGAAACTGGGATTAATGTGGCTTTGTTGTTTGTTCAGGGAGAAACTCCATCTCTGGAATCGATACGCAGATTAATTCAAGAGGAACTTGCCAAAGAATTACAAGGTGAGACTGATCATGTGGAAACTGAAATTGAAATGAGTTAACCTGTTAGTGAGCCAGGTGTGAGAAAGTTCAAATCTTTTATAGTTGATTTTAAAGGAGGGAAAGTTTTACTGTAGTACTGTATAAACTAGATTTCATCTCTTTTCAAGAACTAAAGATCTATCAAATTTGACCGTAGTTTCATACAGGTTAGTAGCTATCAAGCTTCCACTGTACAAATTTGATGTCATGATGTTAGCTAGTGGCACGGTGGCTTAGTGGTTAGCATGTTCGCCTCCACCTCCAGGGTCGGGGTTCGATTCCCACCTCCACCTTGTGTGTGTGGAGTTTGCATGTTCTCCCCGTGCCTCGGGGGTTTCCTCCCCCGGTTCAAAGACATGCATGGTAGGTTGATTGGCATCTCTGGAAAATTGTCCCTAGTGTGTGATTGCGTGAGTGAGTGTGTGTGCCCTGCAATGGGTTGGCACTCCGTCCAGGGTGTATCCTTGCCTTGATGCCTTGATGCCCGATGACGCCTGAGATAGGCACAGGCTCCCCGTCACCCGAGGTAGTTCGGATAAGCGGTAGAAGATGAATGAATGAATTCATCTAGTTATTTAAACCATGACTAGGACAGTTGGTTATAAGATCAGTAAGTACCCACTATGGCAGAATGGGAATTTCATCCACTATGTTTGTTTAGACATTCATGGAACTCTACTCAGTTGAACAGGATAACTGAAATGCTCTAAAATTTGGCCAAAGTAAGGAGCTCAGAGGGTTCTTTTCAAGTTACCTACAGATTGAAGGACCCTGTGTTTTAAACCCCGTGTGTTATTTGTGCATTCCCAGCTAAGATGGCTTACCTCATGGCCCAATTTCAGCCGACACACATAAAGAGCTCAGCTGGGCGTCCTGGTCCACCTGGACCACCAGGAAAAGAAGGACAACCTGGACGACAAGGTCTACCTGGAGAGCCTGGTATGCCAGGTCAAAATGGAGCAGAAGGACCTCGAGGTCCATCAGGTCCTAAAGGTACTTTACAGCTTTGCTGTTTGTTGTTGTAAACTTTACTTTACAGCAAGGAAATACGAGTTACATTTCATGAAATATAGTTTGTTTGTTTGTTGGTTAAATTGGACAAACTGATGAACAAGGTCTAACTATGATCTCATTTATTGCTGACTTACAGGTGAAAGAGGTGCCAGAGGGGAGAAGGGAGAAAATGGTGTTGGACAGAGAGGAGAGCCTGGTTCAACTGGTCCCATGGGTAAATCCCTCTTTATTTATTTATTTATTTCAGGAATTTAATTTTTATTTTTTATTTATGTCTCAGTTTATTCTCTTCATGGGGGTGGGGGTGTACGTATGGCCTCTGTAAATATTTATACACATTTGTGCTCTTGGTTGATGTTTGAGTCCAGTATGACACATGGAGCTTTCTGAGGTAAAGTCTCTCTCTGCTCCAGGCCCAGCAGGAATGCCTGGAGATGGAAAAGATGGCCTTCCAGGAGCAACTGGATCTCAGGGTGAGCCTGGACATCCAGGTCCTCATGGACAACCTGGCCCACCAGGACCTCCGGGGCAGTGTGACCCATCTCAGTGTGCCTACTATGCCAGCCTGGCATCACGACCTCACACGAAAAACATCAAGGGAACCTAAACCTACAGCTCGCCATGTGCCGGGGACTATTTATGAACTTATCAGAACCAAAAGCTTTTCCTGACACGATCCGGGGAGCTTCGGTTTGGGGGGAGATGAGACATTTCTACTTTTTAGGGAGTGTGTTTTATGCGTGTGTGTCCTGCCGGTCAGATATTATGGCTAATTTGTTCGCTTGGCGAGAATGGGAAGGGTTTGTACTGTAAGCTACGAAAGGTGAGTAATTTAACATGTAGCTGTTTTTTTTTTTTTTGTTAGATCAGGGCATTTCTCTGTTCAGAAGATACATCATCCTGTGTTTTTTTTTTTTTTTTTTTTTTTTTTTATGCAACCTGCAAAGTCTTTAGGTGGAGAGTCTCTACTAATACCAGACAGATAGACTGAGGGTGATAAATTAGACTCAGTTCTTCAATCGGTGTGTGCAGAATTGATCCGTCGTTAAGAAAGTCTTTTTTTTGGAGCCTGTGTGTGGGGCAATTATCGAGCTAGGATATTTATCTTGTGGAGTTGTATCGATTTTTGCTGGTCGGAAGTGTAACAGAGGAAGAAAAACACAGAATATAATTTTTGCACATTGCCACTCCGATCGTTAGCGAGTCGCACCGAGACAATTGTGCTTTGATCATTTTTTTTCGAATATTATTTTCAAATCTACTTTTCAGGTGCCACAATTTTTTTACCCATGTAAGCGAGTTGGATTTGTTTGTCACTTCTAATTTGTTCTATAGAGGAGCTTAAGATCTTTTCCGCTTTTTTACACCATCATGACTAACATAGTCGTGCAGACGTTTATGGTGACTTTTGTATTAGGTTTATTAAAGGATTTATTTTATGGCACAAGCGCATTGACTTGTAAAGTTTTGTTTGAGATAATAATTCTCCACTAACAAAAATAACACAACCTCCATGATGCTTATTGGAAGATTATTTTCTTCTTTTCTGCCCTCTTTTATGTGACAAAAAACGATGGCTATAATCCTTTCCAAACCTAATTATCCATCTAACTTTGATAGCTGTTGATTGTATCTCCAGGACTTTTCCAGATTGAATCTACTTTCTGATTATCGGCATGTACTGTGTTGGGGTGGAACTGCATTTCTTTCTCCTTCATATTTTCCGACACATTTTGAATTGAGATGCAGTACAGTATATTTGAATATAACAGTAAACTTATATTAATTCTTATAAAAGAACAAAGGATTCTTTTTACAAATAAAAAGAAAATGTAATGAGGACGTTAGTATTGAGAGTATATTGACTAGTCATTTAATCTACACCCACAGCATATATGCAGATACTGTATAAATCCATGTTACGTTATGTCGCTAGTTTTTATTTGTGTGACTTCAAACAAAATGACATACAGAGACCGCCTGAACGTGGAGATGTTATTCATATCTCAGATATCCGACTGTAATCACAGCACAAGTCAGTGCTTGCCTGATCAATCTAATCCTCACTGATGGACAATAGCGAGCGCTAACGATGTGATGCGTTTCAACAAGCTTTGCTCATTACACATTTGCATAATTATGTAAATTATGTGCTTTCTCAATTTCTAAACAAGGTTAACGTGTTGTATTTGTTTTCCCGCCTCCTCTGCTTGCTCCACATCTGGGGGTAATGGGTATTTTGTTGTTGTGACATTAGCTTTGTTTTTTTTTGTTTTTTTTGGGGGGGGTTAACGTTGATAATTCTTCGCCTCAATCGCAGGTTGGGTTAAATTATTTTAATGCGCTACCAGTTCAGGCCTTTTAACTTGTGCATGGTAAAGTAAGTCGACCTGTTTATACTGATTAATTGGTGCTAAAATTAGCAATAACTTTGTATATGTATGTATTTGAAGGGAATATAATAATATTGTAATAAAATGTGGATCAGGTACAGTATGTTATAGAGTGTGTCGTTGTCATGTTGATGTAGACACAGGGATTAATACTGACATGTAGAGACGTTCATATTAATAAGTTTAATAACTGTTTATGAGGAACGGGGGCTGTGTGAGTGGCGTATCAGCATATTGTCAATAATTTTCATAGTGTGCTGCAGGAACGAGTCCTAAAATTTCACTTCCTGTTCCATCGTCCCAAAGTCAGTTTTCTTTTTTTTTTCAGAATGTGTTGTTTGGCTGTTTTGAATCTAAAATCAGGTCTGTGGTTACCACGAGCTCAAGATATTTCCATGTTCTCTCTCACTCACTCATTTTCTACCGCTTATCCTAACTACCTCGGGTCACGGGGAGCCTGTGCCTATCTCAGGCGTCATCGGGCATCAAGGCAGGATACACCCTGGACGGAGTGCCAACCCATCACAGGGCACACACACACACTCTCATTCACTCACGCAATCACACACTACGGACAATTTTCCAGAGATGCCAATCAACCTACCATGCATGTCTTTGGACCGGGGGAGGAAACCGGAGTACCCGGAGGAAACCCCCGAGGCACGGGGAGAACATGCAAACTCCACACACAAGGCGGAGGCGGGAATCGAACCCCCAACCCTGGAGGTGTGAGGCGAACGTGCTAACCACTGCAATGAATCCCGCCTCTGTAACTCAGCCCTCTAAAAGGATTGGCCTTTGCCTTTTTTACTGTAGGTCCTGCCTCTCTAACCCACGCCGCTGTTTGATTGGCTTTGTCTTTCTCGCTAATGTGTTGAGGTTGGAGGCTGCAGCTAGATTCCGTTGTATGAAGCAATATGCAACGTTATTATGCAGCTACAGGTATGTGAGTAAGAAAGTATTCTTATAACAACAGTTTTATGCACAAAATACGGGAAATGATGTCCCCACTAATGTCAAATAAATGATGTCCCCACCAATGTCAAATAAATGATGTCCCCACCAATGTCAAATAAATGATGTCCCCACCAATGTCAAATAAATGATGTCCCCACCAATGTCAAAATCAAACTTACGCCCTTGACTGGAACGGTACTGGTGAAAAGGATGAATAAATATCAAGACCTTGACAGGTTTGTTGTTGGTGGAGAATTTTTATTTCAGCCTCTCAGTATCAGATGTTGCACCAAAGTGTTGGAGTGTTTTTGGAGTGTAGCTTAGCTTCTGGTACATTTACTGACATTATCCACCATCACATTGTAAAGTTAACTTGAAGACACTTTTTATAGTTTGCTCAAAACTGCCACACAACACACACAACTTCTACGTTTCTGCTGTGCCTAAGACAAACTCAGGATTCCAGATCGTCACTTTTAAATCTTTAGGTTCGGTTGTTCGTTATGTCTTCAATCCTATCATGTATTCACATCTTGTGTTTTATGTATATATTAAAAAAAAAAAACCTGTATAAAAATGTTTGGCCCTTGTTTATTCGTGTGTATGTACAAGTCACAGAAATGAACTGGGGAAAGAATCTCCATGCTGCTGCTGTCAGGAACGTGGGTCATAACGTTAAGGTCCGAGTCTCATCAAGATGATCAGATCCAATCTCTCAGCCGCTATTGATGATGATGAAGAAATTAATGATGATGATGATGATGGATGAAGGTTTCTATCAGGTTCACGGGCCTTTAATGTTGATGGGTTTTTTTCCACTCATTACGTAAAGAGGTTGAGGCCTAAAGCAGTCTGAGGGGTCGCACATGCCCGGGGCACCTGGAGGTCCTCTACTGCCTGGGGTGCCTGGGATACCCGGAGTACCTGCTTCTCCTCGTGCTCCGTTCTGACCGTCTTTACCGATGCCAGACTTCCCAGGAGGACCTACAACCAAACCAGACCAAACACAGTGTCAGCTGGCCATAAGAACACGAGGCCACAATTCTGTGCTTTCTACAGTGGCCAAGAAGTGCAAAACACATTAACAAATTCGAAAACAAATTAACAAATCCCAAAACAAATTAACGAATCCCAAAACAAATGAACAAATCCCAAAACACTAACAAATCCGAAAACAAATTAACAAATCCGAAAACACATTAACAAATCAGAAAACACATTAACAAATTCGAAAACACATTAACAAATCCCAAAACAAATTAACAAATCCCAAAACAAATTAACAAATCCCAAAACCCATTAACAAATCCCAAAACAAATTAATAAATCCGAAAACAAATTAACAAATCCGAAAACACATTAACAAATCCCAAAACAAATGAACAAATCCCAAAACACATTAAAAAATCCCAAAACAAATTAACAAATCCCAAAACACATTAACAAATCCCAAAACACATTAACAAATCCCAAAACACAACGACAAGTCAGACAACCCAGAAACGGTAGTGTATCAATTTTGAATGGAACTTATCATTATCATTGGACAAGACACCTGTCACTCAAGATATACAGGTATGGATTCTTATGTGTAATGTGTAAAGTTCTCCGTTTAAATAAAGTTTTCCGTTCAAGAAAATAACAGAATTAATCCACAGTAATCCATTCCATCCATCCATTCCAACTTTTCCCTGCGGCAGATTGTCGAACTTCATGTATACTTTGAGTGACAGGTGTCTTGTCCAATCACAAACTATACCAACCGCTTCCAGGTTGTCTGAAATGTCGTTGTGTTTTCGGATTTGTTAATTTGTTTTCGGATTTGTTAATTTGTTTTCGGATTTGTTAATTTGTACTCGGATTTGTTAATTTGTTTTCGGATTTGTTAATTTGTTTTCGGATTTGTTAATGTGTTTTCGGATTTGTTAATTTGTTTTCGGATTTGTTAATTATTTTTTTCGGATTTGTTAATTTGTACTCGGATTTGTTAATGTGTTTTCGAATTTGTTAATTTGTTTTCGGATTTGTTAATTTGTTTTCGGATTTGTTAATTTGTACTTGGATTTGTTAATTTGTTTTCGGATTTGTTAATTTGTTTTCGGATTTGTTAATTTGTTTTACACTTCCCGGCCACTGTAGCTTTTTTATATTTTATATTTATAATTTATTTATTCTCTCTCTCTCTCTCTCTCTCTCTCTCTCTCTCTCTCCACAGAATATATATATAGAAATTTATTCTTCTTATTATTTTTATTGCAAATTCCCTTTTTTTTTATTTTGGAATGTTTGTCATCTTCCCTCCTCTTTAATAGGATTTTAATGTTTATGTTAAAATCATTTTATAATTACTCTTATTTTGTTCAAGATTTTTTTTTCTTGGAATCCTTTAATTTCATTTGGAAGGTTTTATTTACCTTTTTAAAGCAATTTGAGCATGTAAACATTTGAATGTATCAAAGATGCCATAATATAATAATAATAATAATAATAATAATAATAATAATAATAATAATAATAATAATATTTAATTAACTTCAAAGCTAACACCACATCCACACACTTGTGTTTAACAAATGACTAAATGTAAAATAGATTTACCCTGAACACCTGGCTCTCCAGGAGGTCCTCGGACTCCAACACCATTATCTCCTTTGTCTCCTTTTAGCCCAGAGTCACCTAACACACACATATACACACACACACACACACACACACACACACAGAGTAATAAATTTCAGTCAAATCTCATTTTTTTTCTGGTTTCTGTCTGAGTGTCACAGTACCTTTAGGTCCTTGTTTTCCAGGTAAGCCGTAGAAACCTGGAGGCCCCTGAGGGCCTGGAGGCCCCATCGGTCCGGCTCCTCCAGCAGATCCAGAAGGTCCCGGAGGTCCTGGAGGACCCGCAGGCCCAGGGGCCCCGGGGGCCGCGATGGGCAGTGGCTTCTTTGCCAGTTGTTTCTTGTAAGCATCCAGATGTTCTGTAAAAGGATAAAAAAAGAACAATAAAAATATAGAGAGAAACCTAGAACACAGAAAACATAATAATAAACCTAATAAACCTAAATTATAACTTCATTCTAAATATGATTATATAAAAGAGGAAAAGAATTCACCTTCAACCACAGCTGAGCAAATCTGACGAATCTTCTCATCGCTCAGTTTGGGACCCTAAAGAAAACAATCAGAAATATTCACTTCCTGTACATCTAATAATAAATAACCATTTATATTGATATGATATGAAATGATCCAGAATAATAATGTGAATTTCTTTTTTCCTTGATACAGTATTGGTTCATTCAAAAGTTTGCTTTATCTAACAAATGAATGAATGAAAATGTAAATGAATAAATTATAAGCAGGCAAACATATGTGTTGCATTCATTTGTTAGATAATGCAAACATTTGAATGTACAAACAACTAAACAAACAAACAAACAAACAAACATTTGTCCTGCTCTACTGGGTAAAAACACTGACAGCGATGCAGGTGGATCCTTCCCTCGTGTCCTGGATTGTTTACATTTACGGCATTTAGCAGACACCCTTATCCAGAGTGACTTACAACTGAGGGTTAAGGGCCTTGCTCAGGGGCCCAGCAGTGGCAGCTTGGTGGACCTGGGGTTCGAAATCCCATGACCTTCTGATCAGTAGCCCAACACCTTAACCACTGAGCTACCACATCCCCACATTGTATTGTTAACTACCTGACTGGCAGACCACTGTACGTATGTACACTTGCAGCACTGTGTGTCAGACAGAGTAATTTGGAGCTCCGGAGTACCACAGTGGACTGTTCTGTCTCCTTTCCTCTTCACCTTGTACACTGCAGACTTCAGATACTGTAACTGAGTTCTGACACCTTCAGGCATTTTCTGATGACTCAGCTATACTTGGCTGTATAAGTGGTGGTGAGGAGACCGAGTACAGGTCTACAGAGGATAATCTTGTCATATGGTGTGAGCAGAACCATCTACAGCTCAATGTGACAAAAACAAAGGGGCTAGTGGTTGACCTGAGGAGGACTAAGGCACCTATGACCCCTGATTCCATCCATGGGGTCTCTGTGGAAATGGTAGAGGATTACAATTGCCTGGGAGTTCGCATTAATAATAAACTGGACTGGACTAAGAACTCTGAAGCTGTCTACAAGAAGGACCAGGACCATCTCTAGGAGGCATTTCTGAGGAGGCTGAGGTCCTTCAACATCTGCAACATGATGCTGAAGATGTTCTATGAGTGTGTGGTAGCCAGTGCTATCTCTTGTGCTGTTGCATGCTGGGGCAGCGGACTGAAGGCAGCTGATGCAAACAGACTGAACAAACTTATCCATAAGACCGGTGATGTTGTGGGAGTGGAGCTGGAATCTACGGCTGTAGAAACTAGCTACAGAAACACATTTTCTACATGACGTCCTGGATACAGGAATAGATCCATTGGGACAGGAAATCCCTCCTACCTGTCCATCAGACTGTATAACTCCACTGTGCAACATCATGTGAAGCAATACACCTTTACTGTTATATATATATGTATTTTCATTCTGGTGACTTGGAGCTTCAGTAACTAACCCAATTTCCCTCTGGGGAGTAATAAAATATTCTGATTCTAATTCAGAAAAACAAACAAACAAACAAACAAACAATTTAATAAAGATTATTATTATTATTATTATTATTATTATTATTATTATTATTATTATTATTATTATTATTATTATTTCTTCATGACTAACAGACCCTGACGTTAATGCTCCACTCCTTGGTGGATTTTGTTTGTTTGTTAGTTTTCAATTTTTATTATTTCACCATTCAGATCTTAGTGTTTAGTCTAAGAGAAGTGTGTGTACAGGAAATCCTCGTGGTCCCGGTGGTCCTGCTATTCCTCTGTCCCCCTCCAGACCCGGTGCTCCCTGAGGTCCGGCGACTCCCTCGTGTCCCGGCTGTCCTGGACGTCCTTCAGCACCAGTCGCTCCTCTCTGTCCTTTCTCTCCTCGCTGCAGGAAAGAAAGCGATGTTATTCCAAATAGTTTATAATATTTTACTTTCATTTTCCTTTCTTAATTTCTGGTTATTTAAGAACAAAATATAAAATATTATTTATTAATTTAAATATGGTCTGTTATGTAATAGTATGAGTCTGTGGGTTTCTCATATATGTAGTAAAGGTTGTTTTTAAAAGTGGGTCAGTTTTTTGTTAAGATCTTCCTGCTGGTCATTTTGACTTATATGATTAAAGGAGCAGTGTGTAATATTTGCCCCCTGCAGTCTGAGTAAACAATCTGTGTGTGTGTGTGGGTGTGTGTGTGTGTGTTGTGTATTTGTACATACATCTCCCTTGATTCCAGGAATGCCTGGAGGACCCTGTATGAGTAAAGTAAGGAAAAAACAAGAAAAATCCTCAAATTAAAGCCAAAGTCTGAACTGTTCTAACCTCATGAAATTAGATTGCAGTATGTATTAAATAAATAAATAAATAAATTAATTAATTAATAAATAGCTGTACCTGGTCACCTTTACCTCCTGTAAAGCCAGGGATACCTGGAGCTCCCTGTGGAGTAAACAATCATAATCATAATATAGTGTTACTTTATTATCTATTTACATTAACACTAAAATGATTCATTTATTTAGGTGTTGTGTTCTGTATTTCACTGACCTCACTTCCTTTCGGACCAAGTGGACCTACAGCACCCTGTAATAACACACACACACACACACACACACACACACACACACACACACACACACAAAAGCAAATAACAATTGATTTTCATTGTTGTAAAATAAAACTTTTAATAAATGTCTCTCTCTTTGTCTCTCTCTCTCTCTCTGTCTTTCTCTCTCTCTGTCTTTCTCTCTCTCTCTCTGTCTCTCTCTTCGTCTCTCTCTTTGTCTCTCTCTCTGTCATTCTCTCTCTCTCTCTCTCTCTCTCTCTCTCTCTCTGTCTCTCTCTTTGTCTCTCTCTCTGTCATTCTCTCTCTCTCTCTCTCTCTCTCTCTCTCTCTCTCTCTCTCTCTCTCTCTCTCTCTCTCTCTCTCTTTCTCTGACTCTCTCCACAGTCCTCCAATTCCCAATTCTCCCCATTTTTCTATATATGTTTGTGATTTCCTTCTATTTTATTTGTCTGTCTGTCTGTCTGTCTGTGTATCTACTCGTATGCATGTCTGCCTGTCTGTCTGTTTATCTGTTTGTCTGTCTGTCTGTCTACCTGTCTGTAGGTTTATCTCTCTGTCTGTCTGTTGGTCTCACTGTCTGTTTTGATTGTGTTTTTGTCTCTCTGTTTATCTGTCTGTCTGCCTGCCTGTCTGTTTATCTGTCTGTCTGTCTGTCTGTCTGTCTGTTTGTTTATCTGTCTGTCTGTCTGTTTGTTTGTCTGTCTGTCTGTCTGTCTTTCTGTTTGTTTATCTGTCTGTCTGCCTGCCTGTCTGTTTGTTTATCTGTCTGTCTGTCTGTTTGTTTGTTTATCTGTCTGTCTGTCAGTCTGTCAGTCTGTCAGTATCACTTGTCAGTGCCAGCTCTCACCTGATCTCCTTTGTGACCTGTGTGACCTTTGATCCCACGAGGACCCATGACCCCACGTTCTCCTTTGTCACCCTGTGGATGATAACAACCTCGTCATCACCTGTGTGTAAATATCTCACACTGTATCCCACGTTTCTGTTGATCATAATGTAGTGTGATGCGACTGACCGGGATTCCCTGTAGTCCTGTCAGACCGATCGGTCCCGGCTTCCCCGGTTCACCCTGTGGAAAAATACAACATCCAGTGTTTATTACAACAGCTCCAACATTGTCCTCAGGGCATGATTAATATTTATGAGAGAGATTCGTTCAGCTGAACAAAATTCTCTCATAAAAATAATCAAATGAACTCAATATTAAAATATTAAAAGTCACAGCTTTGTTTTTATTTTAGATTATTTTTATAATATTTTTGTCATGTATGAGCTGAACAAAGTGCTGAAGGTGTTTACACACAGTGGCTCCTTTAACTCCTGGGATCCCGTCTTCTCCAGGAGCTCCCTGTTCTCCCTGGAACAGTGATAGACCACTCAGTTACATCCATCCATCAATCCATCCATCCATCCTCCCAATCATCCATTTATTCAATAATTTATCCATCTATCCATTCTAACCTTCCATCCATCCATCCAGTCATTCATTTATCCATCTTTATAAATTACTCATCCATCCGTGTATCCAATAATGTACTGTATCTATCAATCCATCAATCAATCCATCTATCTATTATTAATTTATCCATTAATCTATTTATCCATCCATCCATCTAATTCATCCATCCTCCAATCCATCCATCCATCCATCCATCCATCCATCCATCCATCCATCAGTCAGTCAATTATCATGTACACTAATTAAACTGATCAGTGTGAGGAACTTACTGGTTTACCAGGAAGACCAGGTGGACCTACAGGACCATCAACTCCAATCTCACCCTGTAACACACACACACACATACACACACACACACACACACACACACACACACACACACACACACACACACACACACAGAGAGAGTTCAAGAAACTTTTAAAGAATAAAAGAGCTCTGAAACTCCTTTACAGCATGATATTCACAACAAATAATAGTTCCTTTACCAAGTACCCACACCGGGGCAGAAACAGAAAGGGTGATGGGGTGAAGGGGTGGTGTAATGATTATTTTTCCTGTAATGTCCCCAAGTGATGCTTACCTTTTGACCCACAGGTCCAATAATCCCTTGCTTTCCTGGTAAACCCTGTAATTTGGCGAAAATATAAATATTAAATTTTACTTGATCACTCACACACACACACACACACACACACACACACACACACACACACACACACACACTCACACACACACACACACACACACACACACACACACACACACACACAGAACGTACCGGGATCCCCACGATGCCTCTGATTCCACTACCTCCAGGAAGTCCAGGTTCTCCCTGTTACACACACACACACACACACACACACACACCACAACACAACACAATTTAACAAAAATAACATTCCTACTGATATTGACTATGATGCTTTATTAATAACAGTGTCATCATTGTGATGTCATTGTGACACACACCTTTTCACCTGGAAGACCCGGTTCTCCATCCAGTCCGTTTCTGCCCGAATCACCCTACCACACACACACGCACACACACACATACAAACACACGCCGTTGGAATTTTTGGACTCATTATAGCCATTCCAATAATTATGAATACATTATTGGTCTAATGATGATGATATTTTACTCACAGTTTCTCCTTTGGGACCGTTGGCACCTGTGGCACCTGGGGGACCCGCTACACCCTGTAACATCAACCCAGTTACACCAGTGAAACCAGTGAATAACACTTGTTACACCAACAAAACCGGTAACACCAATGACACAGTAATGACACACATTACACCAGTGACGCCAGTAGCACCAATGACACCAATGATGAGGGTTATGCCAATGACAGACTTAACCGTTTCTGTTCTTACTGTATAAACAAATCTTGAGAAAGAAATAATTCAACAATTAATTAATTAATTAATTAACACATTCTGTTTGAGAAGGTTAAGAGATAAATAATAAGTGACATGGTGGTGTGATGAAGTTCCTCCCATGTGGAGTTACCAACCTGACGTTCAGCAGCATGTCCTAAAATCCAATAAATACATTTTTTACTTCTATTTTCTGTTTTTACCTCATCACCCTTAGGCCCCTGTGGTCCATCGCGTCCTCGGATACCTTCCACACCCTGTTACACACACACATACACACACACATTTTCAGTATCCCAACACTGTTCATCATCATGCTTCATTTCTCACTGACTAAACACCACAAATATAATACTGAATGCTTCTGTCTAAAGCATCTGTGTGTAGAAGACACAGAAGACAGCAGTTTATCGTGTACATCAATACACTATAAAACCTCAGGGCTAAATGCTAACATGAGAGGTCATTTTATAGAAAGTGACGATATAACAAAGGTAGTGGATGTGTACCGGAGATCCTGGAGGTCCTGTGGGTCCGGGAATGCCATTAAATCCTGGAGGACCCTGCAGAGATGAGACGAGATGGTGGAGAGAAAAACATCAGTCATGACATGGACATCTGAAGCAGACTCCTTTTCCATCACATGTTCAACATATTTACTATCGAGCATGAATTAAGTGTAAAATAGAGTTGCAGGAAAATGGAATATTATAGAATAAATTTGAATAGAATAAAATGAAACATTGATAAAACACGAATATGTACATACTTAAACACCCAAGAGAATAGTGTAACAGGTCTAGCCTGCTACTAGTTGTTCCATTCCTTACCTATAGGAGGCAACCTTCAGAAAATGGCTTCCACCTGAGTTTGTGGTTTACCAGGGTTTGTGCTAGCTTCTGAAAGGCCTCTTGATGGGAAACTGTTGTTTCTATTGCCATTGTAAGTATTTCTACTGTTATGCTTTGACTTTATATGAAAGACTCTTATATTTCTGGCACTGTTTGTGTACTATTAATGAATACAAACTTGTAATTGAATTTATTTTGTATTTATAGAAGGGCCTTTTGTGTCAGTCCCATTGCATGCTTAAAGCGTAATATGGACAATGGATTAAAACGGTGATTGGATGAATGCAGTTATCTTTATTTGAGGAGATGGCGATGGAGATGCTGTAAAGCACTCTGAAGACTCAACACAATACAGATAAACTCATCAATTCCTTGCAAGAACATTTTTGCTTTTGCCATCAGTGTTGCTGGCCTTCTTAAAAACTGGACATCTACCCAGATAAGACTGTTTGTTTGTTTTAGTTTTTCTGCTGGAATTCCCTAAACTATGTTGTTCAATGGCTTGTGTCACATTGTAATGCTGAATATCACTGAGATATCATATGTAATGAGGGTAAAAGTAGGTGAGAGATTTATATAAATAACTCTAAGCAAAGAGATTGTTTTCTGGCTGCCTTATTTTACTGAGTGGTCTGGATCATCACTTACAGTATGTGAAACCCCCCCAAATTCAGATATATAGCTAACTTTGATTTCAGTTTGATCAGAGAGGTTATAATAGAATGGAAATCAATTAAATTCTTAAAAAAAAAAACCTAGAGGAAGTAAAATTAAATAGCTATAAAGCATTATAAAATAAATTCAATAATATAGAACAATGAATACAATTAAATAGAGCAGAAATAATACAAAAAATAGAACACAATCTAAAACAGAGAATGTAGTAGAATAAAAAATAAACATCCAAATATGAAATATATAATAAAATAAAATTCAATTTATAGGAGAATTATAGAGTATAATTCTAATAAATTCTCACAGTAAAAAAAAAAAAACACAAAGACAACAGAATGTAACAAGACAGGACAGAATAAAATAGAATAGAATTTAACATGCAAATGAATGTAACAATAGAAAACAATTAAATTTTGCGAAAAAAAGAAAGAATGGAATATAACAACTGTAAGGAAAATAAAAGGATAAAACAATAAAAAAGAATAAAATAAAACAAAATAGTAGAGTGCAGAAAACAAGAAAAACAGAACAGAATTATAGGTCAACAGAATAGAATAGATTATGACCTCTGCAGTGAATAAACTTTGAGAAACAATGATGTGTGTAGTGTATTAATTAAACATTAATACGTGAATTGGTTTGATTAAAGACTTAATTATATAATATTCTATTACAAAGGGCTTCAGTGATGAATTATTTTTTACAGAACAGTTACAGCACATTTTTACTTCACTTCTAATCAAATTTCCTCTGAACTCACGACAGCATCTTTAAACACTGAATGAACTCATGGAGTTCTCCTTACCCGATCTCCCTTATCGCCGTGTTCTCCAGGGTAACCGATCGGCCCTCTCAGACCCTGAAAGGTTAGAAAATTTAGAAAAATATTAATGATGCTCCAGGATAAAAATACCCAGATGTTTATAGATTAAAAAGAACCCAACAATCTTCCTACCTCGTCTCCTGGACGTCCTTGGGGCCCGGGTTCTCCTACAGCACCTCGATCTCCCTGTCAATCAAACATATTCCGCTTAGAATTCAGAAGATTAGGATAAGAATTGATCATTTCTGCTCAGTTGTGTGAGATGTCGTGTTTTACCTTTTCACCTGAGACACCTGGCAGTCCGTCCACTCCAGGGAGACCTCTGTGTCCCTGAGCACAGATAATAACATCTTTATCACCTCAAACAAGCTGGCCATGACCCTACACACTAACCCCAACCCTAACCATGACCCTACACACTAACCCCTAACCCTAAATACTGACCATGACCCTACACACTAACCCCAACCCAAAACCCTAACCATGAGCCTACACACTAACCACTAACTTAAATACTGACCATGACCCTACACACTAACCCCAACCCAAAACCCTAACCCTAAACACTGACCATGACCCTACACACTAACCCCTAACCCAAAACTCTAACCCTAACCATGACCCTACACATGAACCCCTAACCCTAAATACTGACCATGACCCTACACACTAACCCCTAACCAAAACCCTAACCCCAACCATGACCCTACAAACTAACCCCTAACCCCAACCATGACCCTACACACTAACCAAAACCCAAACCCCTAACCCTAAACACTGACCAAGACCAAACACACTAACCCCTAACCAAAAGCCCTAACCCCAACCATGACCCTACACATTAACCCCTAACCCCAAACACGGACCATAACCCTACACACTAACCCCTAACCCAAAACCCTAACCCCAACCATGACCCTACACACTAACCACAACCCAAAACCCTAACCCTAAACACTGACCATGACCCAACACACTAACCCCTAACCAAAAACTCTAACTCCAACCCTAACCCCGATTCTACACATTAACCTCTAACCCCTAACCCCTAAGACTCTATCCCTAAGCCCTAGTGTTTATACACTAACCACAAACCCTAACCATAAACCCTAACCCCTTATCTAAACCCCAAATCTTAGCACTAACCCTAACTCCATAAGCTTAACACTAAACCCCGATCCTCTGACCTCAGTTCATTTTCATACTTAGTGTTTTATTCATTTGTGTATCACTGACATCCACCTCAACAACAGAAAAGAGACTCTTACATCTGTATCATCAGTGAGACAGGTTATTTCTCCGAAAGACATACCTTCAAGCCTGGCAGGCCTGGAAGTCCCTGAGGTCCGGCAGGGCACATAGCCTGACACTGCAGACACACACACACACACACACACACACACACACGTACACACATCAGTTTTCTTTTCCAGGGAAAGACGTTACAAGAACAGACAAACACTGAAAGGCACTTCTCTTCATATCCACAGCTCACTGAGCTTTTAAAAGCCCCCACACACACATACACACACACACACACACACACACACACACAGAACAGTTCAAATCTGTAAATAAATACATATTTTATCAGCCATCTCTGTGCTGCATCTGGAAGGCAGCTCCAGCCAGGCAGCATTGTAGTGCAGTCCTGAGGAAGCTATAGTCCTGTAAATATCTCAGATTGCAGCGTGTCTGCACTCAACTAGCTAATTATCAATTAGCTACAACAATTTTTCCTCAGTCAATCAAGTAATAGCATCCTAGCTAGTAGTTTAGCTAATAATATGTACATAGGATTATGATGTAGCTGTTTTGAAAGAAACCTTTGTATAGGCAGGACTTCAAAAATACAAGAAAAAGAAAGTAAATCACATCTAGAACTCCCAGGGAGGCATGTGAGATAGATATATATAAAATCCTGGAGCAGATCAGAAAATCTTAGGATGTGAAACACATTGAAGAACACTATCTATAATAATGTGGTGATGTTTGAGTGAAATAACAACAGTGAAGTACTGAAGCAAATACAACTGCCTTCAGAAGGAAACTCGGCAACAATATTTAGATAAAAATATATAAAGTGAAGATCGGTTGATGAAGAGCAGCACTCACAGTCTCACCGCTTCCTTCAGGATTCCCACCGACCCCCTGCAAACACAACAAGGTTACAACAGTGCAGATCTCACACACACACATTATATATATATATATATATATATATATATATATATATATATATATATATATATATATATATATATATAGATATAGATATATAGATATATAGATATATAGATATATATAGATATATAGATAGATAGATAGATAGATATTATATAGTTTACCTCACCCTGATTAAAATGACAGACTGTAAAGATGAAAGGTGCAGACTGTACAGATTAAGGTGACAGTCTGTAAAGATTAAAGTAACATTCTGTAAAGATTAAAGGTGCAGACTGTAAAGATGAAAGTTACAGCCTGTAAAGATTAAAGTGACAGACTGTAAAGATTAAAGTGACAGTCTGTAAAGATTAAAATAACAGACTGTAAAGATAAAGTGACAGTCTGTAAAGATTAAAGTGAAAGACTGTAAAGATTAAAGTAACATTCTGTAAAGATTAAAGGTGCAGACTGTAAAGATAAAGTGACAGTCTGTGAAGATTAAAATAGACTGTAAAGATTAAAGTGACAGACTGTAAAGATTAAAGTGACAGTCTGTAAAGATTAAAATAACAGACTGTAAAGATTAAAGTGACAGTCTGTAAAGATTAAAGTGACAGTCTGTAAAGATTAAAATAACAGACTGTAAAGATTAAAGTGACAGTCTGTAAAGATTAAAGTGACAGTCTGTAAAGATTAAAGTGACAGTCTGTAAAGATTAAAGTGAAAGACTAAAGATTAAAGTGAAAGACTAAAGATTAAAGTGACAGTCTGTAAAGATTAAAGTGAAAGACTGTAAAGATTAGAGGTCAGACTAAAGAATAAAGTTACAGTCTGTAAAGATTAAAGGTACAATAACAATATTTTTAATAAATTTGAATCTTATATGAATTTAATATTTTTTAATATTCAACAAAATAATATTACAATTGTTATTTTAATGAAATGATAATAATTAAAAATTTTGCTAGAAATACTTGTAAAACTCCAAAATTAGTTACTATGTTTTATGTGCTATGAGTTCTGTGCATAGCTATGTGCACAGAACTATAGCTATAGCTATGATGCTACACACAAAAAAACACATATATATATACCCACAAACACACAAACACACACACACACACACACACACACACACACACACACACACACAGTGTTAGTTTACTGAGTGATACAAGGATTCTAAGTCCAGTGTACAAAACAGTTTAACACGTTCACCTGATTCATCACTTTCCTTAACTGATAAGCCGGACAGAGTGTGTTAAAGGCTGTAAAACCTTATTCTGTTTAAGTTTGATTATTATCTCAGTGCACACTCAGGAACACTCCTGCTGTTTCAGCAGGTCTTTAATCTCTAACAGAGTACAGAAAAAATATGTGAAGTATATCTAAAATATCGATGTCCAAGAGGCACTGCATTAACAAGGTGTTTGACAGGCATGATTTCAGCGTGCTGTACTGAGTCCTTACGGCTGGGCCAGGGGGTCCGGGTGGGCCTGGAGGTCCTGGAAGTCCTGTGGATCCTCTGGGACCAGATGGGCCCTGTGGGAATAGCAGATAATATAATACTTAAATAATTATACAGCACATGTACCAAACCATCTGTATGTAACAACAGTACAAATAATATACCATGATATATAACTATAATCACTCATCCAGTGTATTTCTTTAAGATATCCAGCCTCTGTCCTTTAGATATCTAATATAAACTATATACTACATACTGTATCTATAATGTGTTCAAATTCTCTGAAGATAATACAACCTAAATAAATCTATTTATTATTAATAACTGGTAATGAACACATGATAAGGAAAAGTGGTTGACCTCAGGTCCAATGTTGCCCTCGTCTCCTGGGATACCAGGTTTGCCTGGAGGTCCCTGAGGAAAGAAGGAAAACAAGTAGTAAGACAATTAATTAATGAATGAATTCATTTATTTTTATGGAAGTATTTATTTGAGATGTTGTATTTTAAAAAAAGAAAAGTAATATAGCAGAACAGCTGGTCTACATACAGGAGGTCCAGTGGTCTCAGGTCCCTACACAGAGACGTGAACACACATATAAACATATTATAATCATACACTAAAGATTATTTTTCATTTTAAGATGCGTGAGAACAAGAACTTCGAGAACTTACAGGTGGTCCAGCTGGACCTGGGAAACCCTGCAGACCCTAAAGGCAGAAATCAGAAGTTAGAGAAATGAGCACTGTCAACTAAAAAGTGTGTGAAGACACATTTAAGCATTTTAAAAGATTAACTTACTCTTTCTCCCACTGGTCCTCTCGGTCCCATGGGCCCCATGGGCCCCATCGGCCCCTGCGGAGAACAAGGAAAAAATCATTCACACTTCATATAGTAAGACTAAAGGACTTATTAAAGTTTCATGAGTAGACCAGGCCACATCATCAGAGACGATTCAGCCTCAGAGACCTAAAACTAAAACTCATAGAAAGAAATACATAATATTAACATAATTAGATAATTAAATAAGCCACACCCTTCAATGCATACACAATTTAAATAATTTATCTCACAGAACACTATTGAATACGCTTCACCCCTCACAGTACACATGATTGAATAAGCTCCACCCCTCACAGTACACATCAAATAAGCCCCACCCCTCACAGTACACATAGTTGAATATGCTCTGCCCCTCACAGTACACATAATTAAATAAGCTAAATGCTGCCAAATGCTGTAAATGTTAATGTAAATAAGCTCCACCTCTTACAGTAAACATAATTCAATAAGCTCCATCCCTCTCAATACATATAGTTGAATAAGCTCCGCCCCTCACAGTGCACATAATTGAATAAGCTCCGCCCCTCACAGTACAAATGATTAAATAAGCTCAAACTCTCACAGCACACCTAATTGAGTAAGCTAAATGCCCCGCCCCCGAACAGCACACAACTGAATAATTTCTACCACTCAGAGCACAGATAATTGAATAAGCTCCTCCCCTCAGGCACACATAAATTAATTAGAGCACAGAGTTGGAAAAAGCTCGTTAAAAACACACACACAAACACACACAGTGTGGTCAGTGATAGCATCTTGGTACTTACACTGGGTCCTGGAAGTCCCTGTAGTCCTCTCTGTCCTGGCAGACCAATCTCACCCTTTTCCCCTTTACTGCCCTAAGACACACACACACACACACACACCGGAATAGAAACAGCTTTATCAGAGTGCAGCATTAGCCTCTGTCGTTGCTTAGATACGCTTCAGCATGGCCGCTCAATGCTAAATCAATTATCTCCACACTCATCTCCCCTCTGCACTCTGATAAAGCATCACCTCCACATTACTTCTGATTGGATGGAGGTGCTGTTACACACTTATCTTTCTGTGTGATTAATAAAGCTGATGTGCAGGTTAAAGCCTGGATTAGAGGTGCGATAGTAAACACCTCACTTTTGGGATAAGTATTGCACTGGGTACTTGTAGATTAAATAAAAAACCAAGCCACTAAATGACTCAATACATAGAGAGAGATTTAGGAAAGGCTTATAGATCTATTATAATGGGTTTATAACCACATGGATAGATTCAGTTGCGTTAATTAAATGAGGTGAATGAAAAGTATGAGAGGTTTTAATAAAGGAAGTCAAATTCAATTAATTAATAGACGAGAGGAAAGATCTAATCCATGGTCAGATGTACTAATGAGGCGATATAATTCAGTATATAAATGTATTCAGTCGTCAGGACAAAGGCTGTGTTTCTGCATGATGTATATTCAGTACTGCATATCTCTATCTAATCCCAGATCAACAAACCTGCCAGTAAAGTCATTTTCCAATCTGAGTGAAGCTTCCTAGATAAGCAGCATACACTGTTAACCCTTAGTGTAGTTTACGGAGTAAATATCTGTGAAAGTGTACAGTAAAAAGCTGGACTATAATCATACAGTATTTTACTGTAATATGTATAGCATCATGGGTAATGAGTTATAAATGAATCACTAAATGTAGTATATTTCTATATAGCATATTTCTCCTCAAGAAGAGTCGCAACGAATCAACACGTCTTCTGAGGTAAATGTCTTCAAAACACTGGGCTCAAAGAAAAAAAATCTTGACCCCCGCTAGTTCTGGTGCTCGTCTGAGGACAGGAATTTAGCGCAAGACAATCCACTGCAACGCGGACTAAACCCTGTGCACTGCAGATAAGGTACGGCGTTTTTTTAATCTCCTGAAAAATAACGGTTTTGGAGATACGAGGATTCCGCCAGACAGCGACGATATGTTATATATTTGTTTTCTTCTATTTTCTCTCTCTCTCTCTCATATATATATATATATATATATATATATATATATATATATATATACACACAGTATATATATATATATATATACATATATATATATATATATATATATATATATATATATATATATATATATATATACACAGTATAGATATATATATTTTCTATATTTTTTCAATATATAATATAATATAATAATTCATTTGAATAAGCATTTTTTTTAAATAAAATCTTTTTTACATATTTACAGTTACCCATTTTTTATATTGTAGAGGATGATTACAGCTTATTTTTCTTCAATTTAATCAATTAATGTAATTAATTTAGTTAATAAATAACCATAAACAGTGACTGCAGTAGTTCACTGTTACAGCACTAACTACTTGGCAACCCCTGGCCATTTTAGGAGGAAAATGTGTTTTTTGACCATTCTATTTTGAACAGTAGATCGCTGCTTTGACGTCTCCTCGATTTTTTGTTCTGCGTGAAGTGGTTTTATACTCACAGCTGCACCAGGAGTGCCCGGTGTTCCTGGAATACCCTGGAAAGAAATAAAACCGGATGTAAAACTCAATCACAATGACTCATAGAGACAAGATCCAGGTCTAAATCTCTAACGAGCAGACTCTAGTGCCTACACACGGAAGCGTAAGTCTATAATGAGCCGCTGGAAAAAGAGCACAGGACAGAATGTCACTTCCTCTGTCTCATTAAACCCTCGTCAGTGATCAAGATAATGAGGCCAGGGATGGGGCTAAAATAAAATATCGTAAAACTGCCTTTTCTGAAGGAGATGGAAGTAAACATGATGTGTGAGGTGAGGAGATGCTGAGCGAATGTGGCATCATTGACCGATATTCATACAAGGGTAAAGTGAATTTTAAACACTATTACACTACTACACTAACACTATTCTCTTAGGCATTTGGAAATGAGCTATCGATGAATAATTAAATAAATAAATAAACAAACACCTTTGCACGAGTCACAGCTTAGTTTATTCCTAGCGTATTCAGTGAAAATAAAAGTGTATATTATATATAATCCAAAATTATTAATTTAATCAAAATAATATTGTTGTAAAATCATGAGTAAACAGAATATATACAGTATATACAGGAATATACAGTATATTCCTTTTGTTCATTATTAATGATTAATTATTAGAATATCATAATTACGTCCAAGTTTTTGTGTAGCTGTTTAGTAAAATACAGTTAATTACCGTTGATATAAAAGTAATAATCCTTTTTAAATTGTTAAACCTTTTTAAAATGTTTTTTTTTTTTTCAGCAGTAAATATTGCTATGGTAACAATAATAAGAACAACACTGATACACTAATCAGTATTTATGCTGTTACTATGACAACTAATACGGATATTTTACTAAAAGTATATATATATATATATATAGAAACTAAAACAGTCAAGAAAGTAAGACTTACATCTCTTCCATCACGACCATCTTCTCCAGCAGGTCCCCGAGCTCCTGGAGGACCCGGTGGTCCAGCAGGCCCAGGGATGGGTTTGGGGTCGGGCTGAACGGAACGAGAGATACCACAAAAAATCAACGTGGAGCACTTTGTAAATGTGCAATGTCCTTTACATCTACACCTGACCTACTGAAGAGACATTCTACATTCAGTTTTAATTCGAACTACAGTGAAGGTGGATTAACAACATTTAATTCATTCACAGCATTGTGTCTGATCAGACAGGCTCACTAGCTTGCCTTTGCTAAGCTAGCGTTCGCCTTCCCTTATGTTAGCGTGAACTCATAACAGTTTATATTAATAATTCAACTTTACCCAACATTAGCCCCGCCCACTTCAGCATGTACACTAATCCAGAGTTGTAATGTAACGGAGTACAAATACTTCGTTACTGTACTTAAGTAGAAATTTCACATATCTGTACTTTACTTCGCTAAACTTTAAATTTCACTCTTACTTCACTACATTTCCTAGATAAAATGTAGACTTTTACTCCGATATGTTTCCACTAAGCGTCTTCGTTACTCGTTACTACAAAATAAAGTCAGAAGAAATGTGTGCGACTGCAATAAGGGAGGTTTGGCGAATCACTGCTCCTAAATAGCATTACGCTCCGCACGCTCTATTTCAGCATAATGTTGCTAAAGGAGGCGGAAGCACAACTGAAACCACCATGGAAGCACCTACTGGAGGACCTCCTGTTATCGTAGACGACCACCCTGACGATAGTGGTGAACTCGGTGACGTTATACACCCGTGGCCGTATTTGCAAGAAATGTTTCTGTACATTGGAATGAAAGATTCTTCGATGCTTCCTACCGGATGAAGTGTCTCTTATGTCTACCGAAATTCACTGAAATTTTACTTTTTACTTTTACTTCAAATACTTAAGTACATTAAATATCAGAAAATGACTTTTGATACTTAAGTACATTAAATATCAGATACTTTAAGACTTTTACTTGAGTAATATTCTAAAAGGTAACTTTCACTTCTACGGAAGTCTTTTTCTAGTACGATTTACTTGTACTTTTACTCAAGTATTGCTTTATAGTACTTTACAAACATTGCACTAATCTCATTTAAATGACTTTAATCTAAACTTCAGATCACTAAAAATCACTACAAATAGCATTTTGAAATACAAATTTCACAAAACTATGAACTCTCTAGATTTTGTGGACATAATTAGCATCTTTAGCATAGAATTATAATGTTTGAATCTACCTGTCACATTGAGGTGATTGGAGCAACCAGTAAGTACAGCAGAAAGCAATGAGGTCGATTAAGCAACAAAGCATTGGAGTAGATTATTGGCTTAAAAAAAAAATATAAAGTGAAAAAAATGAAGTACCTCAGCATTGGCATACATCTGAAGAAGCAAAAAGGAGAGAATTATTCTAGAGTTAGTGAGAACTGCTGCCCCACACCTCACCAGCAGAATCAGAAAAATAAATCAAAACAAACAACAAAACAACAGCAAAAAGCAAGGATGTAAACTTTGCTGCTAATATGCTAATGCTAGCACAGCTTTTAAGGATTTAAATATTTGCGTAAAGCTTGCATTTGAGCTGTAATTACATAAAAAACCTCGTTAACGTTAATTAAACTTTATGATAAATGTAAAATTTGCTCATGTTCCCAAGTCAGTGTGGGCGGAGCTTGTTAATGTGATCAGCTAACCTTTAGCATAATTACACAATACAACAGTCTTGATGTTAGCTTTGCTAGGCAGCTACAGCAATGTAATTTTTTTTAGATACAGTAGATACCAAAACTTCACTTGGCTAGCAAGCATGCGAATGTCAAGAAAAATTCATTGTAAGCATATCTAGGTAAGAAGGTTTGCTAACTAGCCTTCTAATGTTAGGACGTTTATACCTGTAACCAAGTTTGTGACCAACCTAGGCAGCTACTGTACATTTTGTGATCTTTAGCTAGGTAACAATAGGTGGAATTATATTGCTAGCTAGCTAACATCACGCTATTTTGTATAGTATCAATTACATATTAACTTAAGCTCCGCCCATGTAGACCCAGAAATGCTTGAATTTATAGTAATTCATAATTATTTACATTTAAATGAGCTTAACGGAGGTGGAGAAAAAAAATAATTGTGACATCACACGTATAAAAGTAACATTCAGACTGGAGATGGGAAAAGTCTAATAAAGCCTAGTAAAACATTTAAAAAGTCAAATGTTTTTAATGGTCAAAAAATAACAAACTGGTTTACAAATTAGCATTAGCATGGACCTGTAATGAAACAAAATTAGAAGATATGCAAATGTCTTATGTGTTTAGCATCCATGTGTTGATTTAGAATTGATCTCACTATTAGCTACAAGACTGTTAGCTAGCTACCGGCTACAAAAGCTGAGAGACGGGTGATGTGACGATTACCTCGGCTATAGGCAGCTCGGTGCAGCTTTCTCTCTGAGCTCTCTTTGGGTCACAGTGAATCAGCATCCACTGCACCTCAAACTAGAACAGCACAAACAAACTGATATAAATGTTGTGTAACATAAGTGTCATCAAGGAGAAAGGACAATAATGAACACACCGACATCAATTTTTAATCACAATTAACTTGCTCATAATCTGATACTCAGAGCCAAGAATACAGGAACACATTTGTATTCTTTTCAGTGACTCATTTGAATCTATTGAATTAAATGATTCACAGCAAATTGCTAGAAATCTCCAAATGAGCTCAAAGAGAAATGATTGAATCTAATATCTCAACTGACTCACTGAGCTGAGGACACCTTAGTCACCCAAAAGGATTCACTGAGTCATATAGTGAACTGTTGAAACAAAATGATTCTACTCAAAATAAATCTTATACTTAAAGATTCACTGTTTAGACTGAAACACTGCTTTGTAAAATGAACAAAAAGTGAAACACAGTCTTGAGCTAAATGATTCAGCAAGACACTGATTTGCTGAATAAGATAGGAGTGAATCACAACTGAAATGCTAACAGTGACTTTCTCAATTAAAGGGGATAGAATCTCGTCTTGCTGCCTAAATGATTCAATGAATCTAACACTGATTTGATGAATTATTAAGGATTATTTCTCAGTTTAAATCAGTCTAAATTAGAGAGGATGTCGTGCTCAAATGATTCAGTGACTCTAACATTGTTATCACTTAATTACAGAAGAGTGAATCTTATCAAAACCAAACGATTCACTGACTCCAACACTGATTTGCAGAACAGGAAAGAATCAGATCTCGGTCTATTGTGATTCATAAACGTTTGCTTCAATAACCGAATGACCTGATGAACAGTTTGAGGATGTTCATCACCAATCAGGAGCATTCTTACCACCACAGAGCTGCTAGGGTCAGCGTCCAGTCTCCCGAAGAGAGTTTCTCCATCCGTGCTGACGTAACCCTTCTCCTTAATTGGCTTTTGGTCGACGGGCTGGCAGTCCACATACAGTGTGACCATCTCGCTCTCCACGCCGATCATCACTTTGTGCCACTTGGTGTTGAAGAGCACAGAGAGGCCTGGGAAAATGACGGTCTGAAGGTCTCCGTCCATAGTGGTGAGGAAGAACTCGAGGGCCTGCTGGTCTCCATTCATACGCATCCCCACCTGCTTCGAGCCGTCCTCATCCACCACCTGCCACAGGTTCCACACTTTGTTCACCGTGTTCTTGATCATGCGGAACGTGGTCATGACCGAGTACTCTGCCGGGAAGCCTCTGGGGAAGGTCGGCCTCAGGAGATCAAGAGCAGACATGCGTTAACTCTTTCAAAGTCATATAATTGATCAGAATGCTGTTTATACATCAGAAGAAACAATGAACTTTACCAAAACTGGAAAACAATATATTTCCTTTCTATTCTTTTATTTTTATTAAAAGAAATAGTTTACGTTATTAAACTGGACCTGGATAGACTGGATAAATACAGTTTTAGCTGTCCCTCTGTGGGAACCATTCAACCCTTGAAGAACTTTTCAGGAACCAATTTTTTTCTAAACCTTTTTTTAAGCAGTAAATGTGTTCTGTGAGGAGATGTTTGTTTAACATGTATGGAATTAGTCTCCAGTGTCCAAGGTAAAGTTTATAGACATCTTCAGGACAGAGAAGTTTATACTTCTTTCTGGTTTCTCAGTGTACTGAGGTTCCTTAGGGTTCTCTATAGATCACTGGTGATTCGACTCAAGTAACAGAACCTTGGGAGGAAGAAGAGGCTGGGAAAAAAGATAAAGAGGCTGGTGAAGAAGAAGAAGAAGAAGAAGAAGAAGAAGAAGAAGAAGAAGAAGAAGAAGAAGAAGAGGCTGGTGAAGAAGAAGGAGAGGCTGGTGTAGAAGAAGGAGAGGCTGGTGAAGAAGAAGAAGAGGCTGGAGTAGAAGAAGAAGAGGCTGGTGTAGAAAAAGGAGAGGCTGGTGAAGAAGAAGAAGAAGAAGAGGCTGGTGTAGAAAAAAGAGAGGCTGGTGAAGAAGAAGAGGCTGGAGTAGAAAAAGGAGAGGCTGGTGAAGAAGAAGAAGAAGAGGCTGGTGTAGAAAAAGGAGAGGCTGGTGAAGAAGAAGGAGAGGCTGGTGAAGCAGAAGGAGAGTCTGGTGAAGAAGAAGGAGAGGCTGGTGACGGAGAAGAAGAGGCTGGTGAAGAAGAAGAAGAGGCTGGTGTAGAAAAAGGAGAGGCTGGTGAAGAAAAAGGAGAGGCTGGTGAAGAAGAAGAAGAGGCTGGTGATGGAGAAGGATTGGCTGGTGAAGAAGAAGAGGCTGGTGAAGAAGAAGAGGCTGGTGAAGAAGAGGATGATGAAAAAGAATAGGAACCTGGTAAAAAAGTAGAGGAAGGAGAAATGCTCTGCTGATCACATGGTGCCGATCCTCTGTCCATCCTGACTCCAGAGCCACATGATCAAATACACCAATACGAGATCAATGGAAAGTGGTGGCACTTTAATCTTCAAAGCCTCGTGGCCTGGGAGCAAATTCCCCACCGTGATCATTTCAAAGGGCCTTTTCACTGGATGAGCTTAAAGCTGGAAAAAAGCACCTGATCTGATCCAGGGGGCAAATGTGCCAAGTCAGGATAGGAATCGTGGCTGCCTCTGGGGTACGGAATCTTAACGGGGCAGAGGTCTCTGCAGGGGGGGTGTTTACAGACGGATTTTTACCAGCTCGTAAACGGACCAAGGTACAGTGATAAAAATGAGTTTCCTGTTGGACAGTAAAATAAACGAAGCTTTAACTCTCTCCATCTTCTCACTCTCTTTGATTCTTCACCAAATGATTCAAACTATATTGTAATTAGCAACGTTGCTGTTTAAAGCTGTGGATCGTCCACTGAACACGTTCGTGTGAACCAGCTGTTGCTATAGAAATGAATTAATATATACAATTAATTGCAAAGATGCTCCTGATTGGTCTAACTAATTGCTTCTAACCAATCAGAATCCAGAATTCAACAGCTCCATGCATCATTGGATCTACATGTAGCTAAGTCAGAGGCTACCAGTTTAGCATCGCATGCTCGCAGCTGACGGACTTGAGTCTGGTCTAAGGTATGGAGCCGACTCGTTGTAGTGAAGAATGCGCTGTGTTTGAGGTGGTTTACTCTATAATCATCAGCAGATGTGCACATGCTGAGTGTGTGTTTGGGGCATAACAGCTGTGCAGATATGCACTTTTCTTAGCTTTTGTGCAGTCTCGAAGCTTCTGTGTGCTCTTTCTGGTGACACATGAGTTCGGACATGTTTCAGATCTTATTGTTATCATTATTGTTGAACATCCGTGTGTAACCTGTAATAATGCAACACCTGTAATGAACACGAGTATTTTTACATACGTGTGTACCTGTGTGTGTGTGTGTGTGTGTGAGATAGTGTGTTCTGAACAGATACAAATACGTACAGGACTCTAGGCGTGTGTATCATCATGACTGGTGGTTCTTACACGCGATGGCATCCTGTTACACCCTATGCTACTTTATTAGGAACACTAGCATTAGAACCGTAGCATTAACTGATCAGGCAACTGAGAGCTGAGAGGAGATCAGCTTTAAGAGAACATTTGAGTGTAGTGATAGTAGTGCGTAGTTGTAAGTAGTGTGTGTGTGTGTGTGTGTTACCTGGTGGGGATCTGGAAGTTAGCCTCACGGTCGAGTCTGTAGGCCAACTGAGTAGATGTGGAGCCTTCCACCTTCCTCACACCCTTCAGCGGAGTCACATCCGACTGTAACTGTGTGATCAGGTCAAAACCTAACACACACACATGCACGAACACAACAACACAGGCACACACGCACACACACACATACACACACACACACATACACACATTAATATTTTTAAATTAAAGCTTTCTTGCTGTCCCCACAAAGTCAAAACTGTGAGATATTTCTGTTCATGCACACACACACACACACACACACACACACACACACACACACACACTTCTATCTATGCTATTTTTAGTCCCTACAGCTTCTTACTGTACAGTTTAGTTCAGTTTAGTTCATGTGGTTATCATTAGCGAGCACTAGCTGAACAGAATTTCAGCAGTAATGAGTAGTGTAATAATCCGTGCTGAAAATCAGGTCCTTAAAATCCGCTTACACACATTTCAGCGTCCGCACATGACTGCGATTTGTGGTTTTAGCTTCTGCACAGATTTGCTAAAACCAACAGAGTGCAACCAATTAAGATCTTGCTGAGCCTGAAGTGTTCCTGCTGCTGATGGTGGAACCTTTTATTTGGCACATTAAAGATCTGAGGAGGTTTTGGAACGACGTCTCCTCAAGTTCTCCATCTCTAATGAATAAAACGCTCAGTGCTAAAGGGTCTGGCCAGGGAGGAGGTGAACAGGTAGAAATATTTAGGTTGTATAAAGCAGCTACAGCTTTCGAGGCTTTATCCCCAGAACCAAGGTTTTTTTCTTGCGTTGCTGTTTGAACATGCTGGAAGAAATCTGGTAAAGAGGTTCCAGAAAATGTAGAAGATTCAGAAGATGAAAACAAGAATAAGAACATCCAAATGAAAAAGATCTAGTAAAAGGTGGAGGACACAAGCAGAGTAAAAAGGTTCTGAAAAATAAGACAGGAAGTTGAAGCACTGTGAGAAGATCCAGAATGAGAAGATCCAGCAAGCAGCTGCAGATCCAAAAATATCCTGAATGATGATGAAGAAGGTGGAGAACATGAAACATAAAAAAAGATATATGAGAGGAGAGGATTAAAAGGAAGGAAAGCAGATTTAAGAAAGAATTGGAGAAGGATTTGAAGTCAACTTTGAGGGTAGAAAAGATAACATAGAAATGGAGATGGAGGCAGCTGTGGAAGAGCCCACAAATCATCTGAACATCTTCTGTTTCCATGCTGGATTTTACCTGGGAGGTCATCTTGTCCGTTCCTCAGTGGTGGGCACACAGAGTCACCATCAAGTCTGTTTAAATCCAGCTCTGGAAAAGAGAAAGAACAGATTATCAACATAAATCGTGCCACATTTCTACGTGGTTATACTGCAGGTCTGAGACGTTCTCCATTTTCCACATCCCAAGTCCCTGTTACTATAGAAACAATCACACATTCAAACCGGGGCATTAATAATGTACCGGAGCTGTGATAACTGTCAGAGCCGCTGTATTGGAATATTACTCAACCCAGGGATGCTAGTCAAGACTGTTAATCTTCAGCTTTACAGCCGTGTCATAAAACTCCTGTGTCATCAGTCATGCTTCAGGTCATCAGAGATTTCACAGCTGGAACACAGATGAAACAGCCATGTTGTTGTCTATGCCTCAGAAATCATGTGAGAATTCCTGTCAGGTTGTCTGAGGCTTGGCCACCCAGCTTCCTCACACCACAAAACACATTGGGGAAGAAAATGGTTGAAATTACGCAACCAGACAGACTTTGTGTGGTTTGTGGCTTCTGAATAAAACAGCAGTATACAGTATGTTATGACATTTAGAAAGTGGCTTCCAAGACAGAAAGGAAACGACCAGCCGATAAACCCTGCTCTTACCAGTAAATGGAGTTTCCTCTTGTTTTTATCGTGTCCGTGTTGACGACCGAACGTCTTCCTCGTGTCTCGCTCCACAGTGGTGTTAATATGAAGCTCGTATCAAAGTGGACACTCGGGACTTTAAGAATTTGTAGAACTTCATCAAAATGTTTGTATCTTCAGAGTAAATGTTGATATCAAACCCATTTCTGCTCTCTGAGATGCTCTGAGTGTTTGTTTGTCTAAAAAGCAGCTCGGATTTATTTATCTTCAACACTAAAATTCAGCGTAAGATTATCAACAGAGGGACAAACACAAGTCTCGGTGTACTGACTCATTTTAGATCAGACTTGTGGAGATAAAATCATTCATTTCTTTATACTGAGTGAAAATGTCATTTTAAGCTCCAGTGTATTTGTAATAAAGGGTTAAAGGATTAAAATGTCCCTCTGTAGGGGATGAAGCTAACAGTGAAAATAATAATGTAAGTATTGTGTATATGTGCAGTGGATCCTGGACTGTTTTTCTCCTGATCTCAGTTTTATTTAGGATGAAAATCATTCACCAATCAAAGAGACAGTATGGTGATCTGGTGGTATTATGGGTAATATAAAAAAGAAAAGGATTAAATAAAGTACTGACACTGGAGACTCCTTCCATAAACATAGTGCTCAAAGTACTGACACTGGAGACTCCTTCCATAAACATAGTGCTCAAAGTACTGACACTGGAGACTAATTCCATAAACATAGTGCTCAAAGTACTGACACTGGAGACTCCTTCTAGAACTACTGAAACAAAGTACTGACACTGGAGACTCCTTCTGTAAATACTGAAACAAAGTACTGACACTGGAGACTCCTTCTGTAAATACTGAAACAAAGTACTGACACTGGAGACTCCTTCTGTAAATACTGAAACAAAGTACTGACACTGGAGACTCCTTTTAGAACTACTGAAACAAAGTACTGACACTGGAGACTCCTTCTGTAAATACTGAAACAAAGTACTGACACTGGAGACTCCTTCTGAAAATACTGAAACAAAGTACTGACACTGGGGACTCCTTCTAGAACTACTGAAACAAAGTACTAACACTGGGGACTCCTACAAATGCTAAAAAAAAAAAAGTACAATTTAGTTTTTATCGTTTACTTTTTGTTCATGAGACATCTGTAAACAGCATGATGTCATTTCTTGGACTCTGAGTTCAGAGCCGATTGGCCCTATACGCTCACTACGCAAGTTGCGTAGGGCCCCGCAAATTACTCAAGGCCCCGCCTCCCGCGCCTCATTTTACAGCGCGTGTTAATGTTTACTGTGTAGATGACAATATGAAGCGGAGCTATCCATCTGGCCATGAAAAGAGAAAGAAAATAAGAGTGAAATGCGAGAACAGCAATCAGGTAAACTCGTGTTCTCTTCAGGTTTGATGTCAGCAAGAGCAAATAACAGTAAAGTTAAGTTGATGTGATTCTGTCTCTAGTCTCTATCTGACTAGCTAAATTAGCTGTGCAGTGCTGCCAGTGCATCTCCTGGCCTGTCTGTCTGTCACACAACAATTTATTGCGTGAACATTCACGTGAATAAACGCCCACGGGCAACGGTGTTTATAAACGGCAGCTCGATGACCGCGCTGTGCTTTCCAGCAGCGACATCTGTGTGGGGACCAGTACAAAAAGTAACGTGATAGCGCACCTAAATGCCAATGTTTATAGTCTCTCAATCAAACTGGAATGGGCATAATGCCAGGTCAATATGAATGCACATCCCTCAGTAAATAATAACCATCAGGGATCAAGGGCCCAGGGAGGTCAGGATTGGTCAGTCTCTGTCTGAGCTAAATACCATTTGCAGTAATGTATGCTATATGAACATAAATCCCTATGAAGGGTTAATATTGCAGGCTTTCTAAAGCAGATGAATCATCAGGAGAAAGATTATCTGTCATAATATTACAGTATGACACGCCGGCTATTTCTGTCCGTCGGTGTTTGAGTCCGTCCTGCAGAACGGGAACAGAGCTCGACACTGGACACGTTCTGCACAATTTATCCTGAAAAATATCCTCATGACACTGAGACACTCCGCTACATCAGCAGTAACTCGGTTCTGCTAGTTGCCTTAAAGGTCTCTACAATTAGAGATAACGATCTGTGTCTCTTTAATCAGCTCGGCAGCTCCTATATAGTGAATATATACAGTAGTGTACATGACTTGTACATAGGGTTGCACAATTCCGGGAATTTTCAAGGCTGGAAACTTTCCATGGGAATTAACGGGAATATATGGGAATTAACAGGAATATATGGGAATTAACGGGAATATATGGGAATTAACTGGGAATTTAAAAAAAAAATGCAGTTACCTATAACAAGGAACTTAAATGTAGATAAAAAAAAAATTTGCAGCATAATTGTGTTTAAAACAACAAGATTTAATGCAATTTAAGGCCATTGAGGCCACACCGCCCGCTT